>NC_091201.1:1712319-1741928 GCF_040958095.1 Procambarus clarkii
GCCAACATTCTCAAAGTTCTGCACCTGGCCCAACCCCGTGGACAACCAGCAGTTACCACCCGTAGCACTAGGCTCTCAACCTTCAACAGTCTCACGCTGGAAGTGTCACTCTCAAGAATATCACTCCATCAGCGATCATTCACTCTCAGCCTGACTCTCATCTGGAACTTGTTCACTCAACAGGTTGACACACGGGAGATCAGGTCACCTGATCACATGAAGGCTCTGCCACACAGCTGGCTACAGGCTCATCCTCTTCCTTATATCATTTGTTACCTAATGTTGTTAGTGAATAAGGCTATTCCTACTGATGCATATAACAGGCTCATGAAATAAATGGGCCTCTGGGAGTAGGTGTCAACTTAGCTGAGGCAGGATTACAGCTCTTGCTTGCAGTTTCACCAGGTATATCATTTGACAGTCCTTATGGACCCTTATTCTTAGTTAAAAAGAAAAGGGGGAGAGGGGGAGACAGTACAGAGATGCAGTGGATATCATTGAAAAGTCTGTACATCTAACAACCGATGGCTAGAAAGGCGGGGTCCTAGAGCTAAGAGCTCGATCCTGCAGGTAAAAATAGTAAACACACGAGTACTTCCCCCCATTGGACAATCAGTGTGCCCTCCCATCCCACAATCCCCCGCTCTCCCACACCGTCCGTCTCAACCAGTCAAATCAATACACGGCGCATAGAACCCGCAAACTGGATTACCCGCTCTAATTCATCCTAATGCCGGCTACGTCAGCTTTTTTCATCGGCCATCCTGAGGGGGTTTGTGAGCACTAAGTTCCCCTCCAGGGTTCCAGGAGGGTCTGTCTCCTATACCCACTTTCCAGGAGGGTCTGTCTCCTATACCCACTTTCCAGGAGGGTCTGTCTCCTATAGGCACTTTCCAGGAGGGTCTGTCTCCTATACCCACTTTCCAGGAGGGTCTGTCTCCTATAGGCACTTTCCAGGAGGGTCTGTCTCCTATACCCACTTTCCAGGAGGGTCTGTCTCCTATACCCACTTTCCAGGAGGGTCTGTCTCCTATAGCCACTTTCCAGGAGGGACTGTCTCCTATAGCCACTTTCCAGGAGGGACTGTCTCCTATAGCCCACTTTCCAGGTGGGACTGTCTCCTATACCCACTTTCCAGGAGGGTCTGTCTCCTATAGCCACTTTCCAGGAGGGTCTGTCTCCTATACCCACTTTCCAGGAGGGTCTGTCTCCTATAGGCACTTTCCAGGAGGGTCTGTCTCCTATACCCACTTTCCAGGAGGGTCTGTCTCCTATACCCACTTTCCAGGAGGGTCTGTCTCCTATACCCACTTTCCAGGAGGGTCTGTCTCCTATAGCCACTTTCCAGGAGGGACTGTCTCCTATAGCCACTTTCCAGGAGGGACTGTCTCCTATAGCCCACTTTCCAGGTGGGACTGTCTCCTATACCCACTTTCCAGGAGGGTCTGTCTCCTATAGCCACTTTCCAGGAGGGTCTGTCTCCTATACCCACTTTCCAAGAGGGTCTGTCTCCTATACCCACTTTCCAGGTGGGACTGTCTCCTATAGCCACTTTCCAGGAGGGACTGTCTCCTATAGCCACTTTCCAAGAGGGACTGTCTCCTATAGCCACTTTCCAAGAGGGTCTGTCTCCTATACCCACTTTCCAGGAGGGTCTGTCTCCTATAGCCACTTTCCAGGAGGGACTGTCTCCTATAGCCACTTTCCAGGAGGGACTGTCTCCTATAGCCACTTTCCAGGAGGGACTGTCTCCTATAGCCACTTTCCAGGAGGGTCTGTCTCCAATAGCCACTTTCCAGGAGGGACTGTCTCCAATAGCCACTTTCCAGGAGGGACTGTCTCCTATAGCCACTTTCCAGGAGGGTCTGTCTCCAATAGACACTTTCCAGGAGGGACTGTCTCCTATAGCCACTTTCCAGGAGGGACTGTCTCCAATAGACACTTTCCAGGAGGGACTGTCTCCAATAGACACTTTCCAGGAGGGTCTGTCTCCTATAGCCACTTTCCAGGAGGGTCTGTCTCCTATAGCCACTTTCCAGGAGGGTCTGTCTCCTATAGCCACTTTCCAGGAGGGTCTGTCTCCTATAGCCACTTTCCAGGAGGGTCTGTCTCCTATAGCCACTTTCCAGGAGGGTCTGTCTCCTATAGCCACTTTCCAGGAGGGACTGTCTCCAATAGACACTTTCCAGGAGGGACTGTCTCCAATAGACACTTTCCAGGAGGGTCTGTCTCCTATAGCCACTTTCCAGGAGGGTCTGTCTCCTATAGCCACTTTCCAGGAGGGACTGTCTCCTATAGCCACTTTCCAGGAGGGACTGTCTCCTATAGCCACTTTCCAGGAGGGACTGTCTCCTATAGCCACTTTCCAGGAGGGACTGTCTCCTATAGCCACTTTCCAGGAGGGACTGTCTCCTATAGCCACTTTCCAGGAGGGTCTGTCTCCAATAGCCACTTTCCAGGAGGGACTGTCTCCTATAGCCACTTTCCAGGAGGGACTGTCTCCCATAGCCACTTTCCAGGAGGGACTGTCTCCCATAGCCACTTTCCAGGAGGGACTGTCTCCCATAGCCACTTTCCAGGAGGGACTGTCTCCAATAGCCACTTTCCAGGAGGGACTGTCTCCTATAGCCACTTTCCAGGAGGGACTGTCTCCTATAGCCACTTTCCAGGAGGGACTGCTTCAAACTTACCCCTGGAATCCATCATCTATAATGTATAACTGTAGGGTGAATACGAGACGAATTTCGTTATCCTCCACAACTCCTTATCTCTTGCCTCGATTTCCATCTTGTCTGTCTTATACATTATTGTATTTCTCTCTACTTCCTCTTCCTTATCCTCTGCTCTATCTCCTGCCTCTCATACCTTCCTTGTTGGGTGTAGGGCACCATACACCTCCCTGCACCCTGACGCAGTGCACTCCTATTCAAGGAAAATGTTAGGAAAATGCATTGGTGTTCCTCCAAGCTCACCCTCAAGGGATAAGTTTCCTCCAAGCTCACCCTCGAGGGACAGGTTTCCGGAAGAGGAACGCCCTGAAGGGGGCCGCTGACCCCTGGCGAGAAAGCCCCTTTTTTTCCCTGGAATATAAAATTTCAGCCAGAAATTGACTTAAGAACATTGAGAGTAAGGAAAGGTTTTTCACAGCTGACTGAACACAGCTTGGGGAGGAAGATGGCGGCTGGAACAGGTGCGCGGTGCGGCTGGAACAGGTGCGCGGTGCGGCTGGAACAGGTGCGCGGTGCGGCTGGAACAGGTGCGCGGTGCGGCTAAAGGGCCCCCAGCAAGGTGAGGGCTCCCAGCAAGGTGAGGGCCCCCAGCAAGGTGAGGGCCCCTTGCAAGGTGAGGGCCCCTTGCAAGGTGAGGGCCCCCTGCAAGGTGAGGGCCCCCAGCAAGGTGAGGGCTCCCAGCAAGGTGAGGGCTCCCAGCAAGGTGAGGGGCTCCCAGCAAGGTGAGGGGCTCCCAGCAAGGTGAGGGGCCCCCAGCAAGGTGAGGGGCCCCCAGCAAGGTGAGGGCCCCCAGCAAGGTGAGGGCCCCCCAGCAAAGTGAGGGCCCCCCAGCAAAGTGAGGGCCCCCCAGCAAGGTGAGGGCCCCCCAGCAAGGTGAGGGCCCCCCAGCAAGGTGAGGGGCTCCCAGCAAGGTGAGGGGCCCCCAGCAAGGTGAGGGGCCCCCAGCAAGGTGAGGGGCCCCCAGCAATGTGAGGGGCCCCCAGCAAGGTGAGGGGCCCCCAGCAAGGTGAGGGGCCCCCAGCAAGGTGAGGGGCCCCCAGCAAGGTGAGGGCCCCCAGCAAGGTGAGGGCCCAGCAAGGCAAGGTGAGGGCCCAGGAGGGCAGGTAATCTATCAGCAAGGGGCGGCTGCTCGACGCCTCCCTCAAGGGGCGACAAAACAATGGGCGGCCGGATGCCCACTCACCAATCATTCTATTTTCTCCTCCACACACACACACACACACTACATCTTTTGTCTGCCTTTACCACATCCCGCCCGTGGCCGCCCGTGGCCGCCCGAGCCTTGCTGCCGCTCCTGGTGCCTGCTGTCAGCCGTGGCCACCACTCCCGTTGACAGTCACGGCCACGGACGGCGCCATTCCTGTGGCGGGTCTCAGAGAGGCTGGTCCCCGCGCCAAGATGAATGGCGAAATTCACTATTAAAAAGGAATGTAATTTTGTTTGGTATGACGGTGGATATTAATAAACAAGACGGATTCCTGGGGGTCCCCCTGGGGTCCGCTGGGGTCCGCTGGGGTCCCCTGGGGTCCCCCTGGGGTCCGCTGGGGTCTGCTTAGCATACGGATTACAGCGTAGCCTCAGCCCCTGCCTCTGTTTCTCTCCCAGGATGGACACGGATATTACATGGTTGGTGGGGGAATCTTGGGGGAGGGACTCATATGGTGGGGTGACACTTGGCGTGGTGGGGGTAGAGGTGGGGCTAGGGTGGGGTGGGGTGGGGGTCGGGGGGTAGTACTTCTGTTATTCTGTCTGCCTGTTCAGAACTTGCATAGTTCAAGGTGTAAACATTGCAACGTTTCTGTCATGAAGGTTACTTATTTCTGGCGTCACATGTGTTGTGTAGCCACATGTGTCGTGTAGCCACGTGTGTTATATTGCCCTACATATATGACTACATATGTTTATATATGCCTGCTTTGTTTACACTGACCCTTGAAGTGCCTAACAGCCTGGTTGACCAGACCACCAACCAGGAGGCTTGGGAGCGGAGACCGGGCCGAGTGGGCACTGATCCTAGGAACGAGTGAGGTAACTAGGGGGTAGTGGCTGGTCGTTTACCTCACCTGTTGAGCGTTCAAAGGCCCTCAATTAACAAGATAAACATCCTACCTTGTTTCCTGGAGTACCACGACGATGGCACTCCAGGAACGGCTCGAGCACCCTCCTTCCCCCCCCCCTCCTCAGCCCCCAGCAGGAGTGCCATGTCCCCCCCTCCCTCAGCCCCCAGCAGGAGTGCCATGTCTCCCCTCCCTCAGCCCCACAGGAGTGCCATGACCCCTTCCAAGTGTTGTAGTCATCATGGCTTGGCACTTTCTCGTAATTCCCCCACACCCAACCCCTAGCTAGGGGTAGGGTGTGAGGGTGGGGGGAGTTGTGGGGGGGATTAGGGATGGGTGCAACAGTCTTGCTCTACATGCTGTGCCCATATGTGCAAATCTGCCCATAGTAGGAAAACAGCATGTCAAGGATTTGGGAATAATGATGTCTGACGACCTAACGTTTAGGGAGCATAACCAAGCAAATATTGCGTCAGCCAGAAAAATGATAGGATGGATTACGAGAACTTTCAAATCCAGGGATCCCATCACAATGGTTGTACTCTTCAAGTCACTTGTGCTGTCCCGTCTTGAGTACTGCTCAGTACTCACTTCCCCCTTCAGAGCAGGAGAGATTGCTGAAATAGAGGGATTACAGAGAACATATACGGCACGCATAGACGAGATAAATCACCTAAATTATTGGGATCGTCTCAAAGCTCTCCAAATGTACTCTCTAGAAAGGAGACGAGAGAGATATCAAATAATATACACATGGAAAATACTGGAGGGCCAGGTCCCAAATCTACACAGTAAAATAACAACGAACTGGAGTGAACGACATGTTAGAAAATGCAGAATAGAACCAGTGAAGAGCAGAGGTGCCATAGGCACAATCAGAGAACACTGTATAAACATCAGAGGTCCACGGTTGTTCAACGCCCTCCCAGCGAGCATACGAAATATTGCCGGAACAACCGTGGACATCTTCAAGAGGAAACTAGATAGTTTCCTCCAAGGATTTTTTTTATTGTTGCCGCCGAAGGCGGCTAGTTTATTGTGCACCCCATACTCATCCTGTGAGCGGTAGCGCAAGAAGCATTACAGTTTCATCTATCCTTCACACCTTATAGTTACAATGTCGGCTAGTTACAGAGAAAGTGCTATTTCAAGAGCTATATATATACAGTAAGTCATTATACATTAATGGTAGGTCTTATCGCTAATACATAATAATTTGACCAATGGGGATATTACAGAATCATTGGGGAGCTTCTGTTTATTATTAGTCCTCGCAATACACTATTTGTTTCTGAATCTCATATGTCGTTTATCTACTGGAAGCGAAATATGGATACAGTGCAAGGATTTCAGGTAATTTATCCATGGTAATAAGATAGGTTGTCATATCATACAGAGTGAGCTTAGATTTATCTCTAAATGTCTCAATTTTGCTACAATTCAAGATATAGTGTTCGAGTGTGTGTCCCTGTCTTTGTCCACACACTTTACACATTTCTTCATCTAGATCCCTATACAAGCCAAACTGCCAGAGATACTTGTAGCCAAGTCTTATACGAGCTGTGACAACATTTGTTAGTCTACTGACTTTGTTACTTGCCCCATACACATGTTTTGCTTCACACATTTCATTGTGATGAACAATGGACCTGCTAGTTCCAGTTTGCACTGTTCTACTTTCTTCAAATCCATCCAGGAGTTCTCGTCTAATGACACTTTTAAGGGACTATTTGATAACTCAAGATTCCGTTCAATACTGTCTTTATTTACTGCAGCCTTAGCAAGGGCGTCAACTTTGTCATGTTCCTGCAGGCCAATGTGAGGAGGAATCCACAAGATTTTTATATTTACCCTCTTGCTAAGTATTCTTATATATCTACGTCTAGCTTCCAAGACAAGCACGTTATTACTTGATTGCAAACTGTTTATTGCTCGTAGTGAGGAAAGGGAGTCGGAAATAATTAAGCTGTCTACTTCAGTTTTGTCAATAATTTCGAGTCCTACCAGTATTGATACCAACTCGGCTTGCATTGTGGACGCCCAGTTACTAATTCGGAGAGCCACATCTTCAAGAGGAAACTACATAGTTTCCTCCAAGGAGTGCCGGACCAACCGGGCTGTGGTGGGTATGTGGGCCTGCGGGCCGCTCCAAGCAACAGCCTGGTGGACCAACCGGGCTGTGGTGGGTATGTGGGCCTGCGGGCCGCTCCAAGCAACAGCCTGGTGGACCAGCCGGGCTGTGGTGGGTATGTGGGCCTGCGGGCCGCTCCAAGCAACAGTTTGGTGGACCAACCGGGCTGTGGTGGGTATGTGGGCCTGCGGGCCGCTCCAAGCAACAGCCTGGTGGACCAACCGGGCTGTGGTGGGTATGTGGGCCTGCGGGCCGCTCCAAGCAACAGCCTGGTGGACCAAACTCTCACAAGTAGGCCGGGCTTGGGGAGTAGGACTCCCAGAACCCCATCAACCAGGTACACCTCTGTAGTATACAGAGCATGTTTACATGTTACTTTGGGGGCCTACAAGTCCTTCAACCATGATGACCTACTTCATCCCTGTGTGTGTAATTTAGACCTAAATGTATTTCAATTTCCAGTAAAAGTGTTGAGCGGGATACGAACGGTGGTATGTGGTATGTGAGAGGAGGGCGCCATAATCCCCACAACACCACAAGGGATCACCCCTACACAAGCCGCTAGGCCCCGGGAATGTGTCCACACTCTTCCTCGCATTGTACACCCTTTTGTGCGGGTGTACTCACCTATTTGTGTCTGCAGGATCGAGCATTGACTCTTGGATCCCGCCTTTCGAGCATCGGTTGTTTACAGCAATGACTCCTGTCCCATTTCCCTATCATACCTGGTTTTAAAATTATGAATAGTATTTGCTTCCACAACCTGTTCCTTAAGTGCATTCCATTTCCCCACTACTCTCACGCTAAAAGAAAACTTCCTAACATCTCTGTGACTCATCTGAGTTTCAAGCTTCCATCCATGTCCTCTCGTTCTGTTACTGTTCCGTGTGAACATTTCGTCTATGTCCACTCTGTCAATCCCCCTGAGTATTTTATTGGTACCCCCTCTCCCTTCTTTTTTCTAGTATCGTAAGGCACAGTTCCCTCAGGCGCTCCTCATATCCCATCCCTCGTAACTCTGAGACGAGTCTCGTTGCAAACCTCTGAACCTTTTCCAGTTACCTTATATGCTTCTTCAGGTGGGGACTCCATGATGAGGTGGCATACTCTAAGACTGGCCTCACGTAGGCAGTGTAAAGCGCCCTAAATGCCTCCTTACTTAGGTTTCTGAATGATGTTCTAACTTTTGCCAGTGTAGAGTACGCTGCTGTCGTTATCCTATTTATATGTGCCTCAGGAGATAGATTAGGTGTTACGTCCACACCCAGGTCTCTCTCGCGCGTCGTCACAGGTAAACTGTTCCCCTTCATTGTGTACTGACCCATCCCGTTCTCGCACTTTCTTACTGTCAATATTGACTTATTAAATACGTGCATATGTGACATACTAATTTATTGTGAATATTTTAGTTAACCTTGAAAAGCTTCATAGAAAACACCGACCTTACCTAACCTTCTTAGTATGTTAAGGTAAGCATCTTATTGCTTCATAATTACAATTATTACTTAACCTATTATAGGTATAGGTTATAGGTATACCTATTATAGGTATACCTATTATAGGTATACCTATTATAGATATAGGTTAAGTAATATTTGTAATTACGAAGCAATAAGATGCTTAACATACTAAGAAAGTTAGGTAAGGTCGGTGTTTTCTATGAAGCTTTTCAAGGTAAACTAAAATATTCACAATAAATTAGTATGTCACATATGCACGTATTTATTAAGTCAATATTGACAGTAAGAAAGTGCGAGAATGGGTTGACTGTCCCATTGGTCTCCTATCACCTAGTCCCATTTCCATAACTTTACATTTGCTCGTGTTGAACTTCAGTAGCCATTTCTCTGACCATCTCTGCAACCTGTTCAGGTCCTCTTAGAGGATCCTGCAATCCTCATCTGTCACAACTCTTCTCATCAACTTTGCGTCATCCGCAAACATCGACATGTAGGACTCTACGCCTGTAAACATGTCGTTAACATATACTAGAAATAGAATTGGTCCCAGCACCGATCCTTGTGGTACTCCACTTGTTACTGTTCGCCAGTCCGACTTCTCGCCCCTTACCGTAACTCTTTGGCTCCTTCCTGTTAGGTAGTTCCTTATTCATGCTAGGACCTTTCCCCCCACTCCCGCCTGCCTCTCGAGCTTGAACAGCAGTCTCATGTGCGGTACTGTATCAAAGGCTTTTTGGCAGTCCAGAAATATGCAGTCTGCCCAACCATCTCTGTCCTGTCTTATCCTCGTTATTTTATCATAGAATTCCAGAAGGTTTGTTAGGCACGATTTCCCTTTCCACAAGATCTCCCTGTGAGTGTGTGTGTGTTCACCTAGTTGTTCTTGCCGGGGTTGAGCTCTGGCTCTTTGGTCCCGCCTCCCAACCGTCAGTCAACTGGTGTACAGATTCCTGAGCCTATTGGTACACCAGTTGTTTGACGGCTGGGAGGCGGGACCAAGAAGCAAGGACAACTAGGTGAGTACATCTAGGTGAGTACACACACACACACGAGGAGGAGGAGGAGGATTGAGACAGATGAGGACTGTACGATTCTCCAGGATGACTTGAACAGATTGCAGAGCTGGTCCGAGAAATGGCTGATAGATTTCAACCCCAGCAAGTGTAAAGTGATGGAAATGGGATCAAGAGCCAGGAGACCGAAAGGCCTATACATAATGAAGGGAAACTAGTTTGGAACGAGACTCGACCCAGTCCAGCAACCAGGAGGCCTGGTCGGCGACCGGGCCGCGGGGACGCTGAGCCCCGGAAGCACCTCAAGGTAACCTCATAGTAAGGACCCAGAGCTGCGAGGGATGAGGTACGAAGAGAGACTGAAAGAACTAATCCTGAAGATGCTAGAAATGAGGTCGGAGGGGGTGGGGGGACATGATAGAGACGTATAAAATACTTAAGAGGAATTGACAGGAAACATTTTTCAAACAAAAAAAAAAATTCCTGGAAAGAGGAAATGTTTACAATGAACAACAACAGAACAAGAGGTCCCGGATGGAAGCTTGGGACTCAGATGTGCCATAGTGGTACTGAAAGGCTTTCCTTTAGCGTAAAGATAATGAGTAAATGGAATGACCAGAAGGAGCTGGGGGATTGAGTACTCCAAACATCCGGAGCTCCGTCGACCCTCTCTCTGTAATTTCCCACAAAAATGTTGAGCGGGATACGAACGGCAGCATAAGGCACCTCCCCCCCCCACACGCCTGCATGAGGCCCCCCCACATGAGGCACCATAGGGAGCCGGTCGGCCGAGCGGACAGCACGCGGGACTTGTGATCCTGTGGTCCTGGGTTCGATCCCAGGCGCCGGCGAGAAATAATGGGCAGAGTTTCTTTCACCCTATGCCCCTGTTACCTAGCAGTAAAATAGGTACCTGGGTGTTAGTCAGCTGTCACGGGCTGCTTCCTGGGGGTGGAGGCCTGGTCGAGGACCGGGCCGCGGGGACACTAAAAGCCCCGAAATCATCTCAAGATAACCTCTCAAGATAACCCCCCACATGAGGCACCCCACCACAAGAGGCACCCCCCCACATGAGGCACCCCCCACCACATGAGGCACCGCCCCCCCCCCACATGAGGCACCCCCCCCCACATGAGGCACCCCCCCCCCCCACATGAGGGCGGGGGAAGACACCGTGCAGGGCGGCCAATGACCCTGAGAGAGAGGGGGCAGGAGCCATTACTTATGGTATAATAACAGCCGGCCGTCAGGGTGAAGACTGGCGGGACCTCCTGCCCCTCCTTCATGCCCAGGGGCACCTGTGAGTACCCGGCCTGGGCACTCTGCCAGCCGCCCACCTGCACGCCCACCTGATGAGGCTCTCCCATGCTCTGAGACATCCATCTGTCACCTTACTCCCCGAGCCCGGCCTAAGGCCACGATTGACTTGTGATAACTATTTATTGTCTACCTGGTCCACCAGGCTGTTGCTTGGAGCGGCCAGCAGGCCCACATACCCACCACAGCCCGGTTGGTCCACCAGGCTGCTGCTTGGAGCGGCCCGCAGGCCCACATACCCACCACAGCCCGGTTGGTCCACCAGGCTGTTGCTTGGAGCGGCCCGCAGGCCCACATACCCACCACAGCCTGGTTGGTCCACCAGGCTGTTGCTTGGAGCGGCCCGCAGGCCCACACACCCACCACAGCCCGGTTGGTCCACCAGGCTGTTGCTTGGAGCGGCCCGCAGGCCCACATTCAACAGCTGTGGACTTCTGATGTTCAGACAGTGTTCTCTGATTGTGCCTATGTCACCTCTACTCCTCACGGGTTCTATTCTGCATTTCCTTATCTGTCGCTCGAGTATGTTGTTGTTCTACTGTGATAACTGGGACCTTGCCTTCCTGAGCCCTCTTCCGGTATGCTCCAGGAGGTAAGGAAGCTTGTGCTTGAGTTAGATGTGACAAAGGCTGTTGGCCGGGCAGGAATATCACCATGGAAACTACTCGAAGGAACAGAACCACTCTGCCTGCCACTCTTACTGGTGAGAGAATCAATACATATCATGTTAGTCTGACTCTTAATGGTGTATAACACGTTACTGGTAACGGGGGAACTGCCACAAATTTGGAAGACTGCTAATGTTGTCCCGATATATATCCTCCCCCCCCCCTCCCTCGGGGAGTAGAACACCTCCCCAAACTCTCTGCAGGTATACAAGAAGGGACACACACACACACACACACACACACACACACACACACACACACACACACACACACACACACACACACACACACACACACACACACACCGTCGGCTGATGAAAGAGTTAAAGAGTGTCAAGGTAAAGGTCCTGAATGGTCGCCGTTTGTACACGGGCGTGAAAAGTGCAGCGACTCCCTTAGGGCCTGCACGCCACGCCACGCCGCCCCGCCCCGCCCCCCTCTACCCCGCCCCGCCCCCCTCTACCCCGCCCCGCCCCCCTCTACCCCGCCCCGCACCCCGCTAACACGAAGGAGACGCCCAACGCCGCGGCCGTCACGCCCATATCGAACATGACCCAACGTTTCGAGCCGCACTTTTTCTCAATCACCATTCCTGCAGCAGTGTTCTTGTT
Source organism: Procambarus clarkii (assembly GCF_040958095.1). Lineage (NCBI taxonomy): Eukaryota > Metazoa > Arthropoda > Malacostraca > Decapoda > Cambaridae > Procambarus > Procambarus clarkii. The sequence continues at coordinate 1,724,306 of NC_091201.1, forward strand.
GTCAACGTTTTGGCAGCGGCACTGTTGGCCCCTCTCGCACACACGCACGCACGGACACACGCACGCACGCACGGACACACGCACGCACGGACACACGCACGCGCACACGCACGCACACTCCATGTGTATAGCACATCACTGGTAACAGGTGAACTGCCAAAAATTGAGAAGACGGCTAACGTAGTCCGGATATACAAGAAGGGGGATAGACAGGAGGCACTGAACTACAGGCCAGTGTCCCTAACCCGCATACCATGCAAGCTGATGGAGAAGATTGTGCAAAGAAAGCTAGTGGAGCATCTGGAGCGAAGGAACTTTGTGACACAGCACCAACATGGGTTAAGGGATGGCAAGTCCTGCCTCACAGGGTTAATGGAACTGGTTTTCAATTATAATTTCAATTATTGGATTTTCCAGAGGAAAAATTAAATTGGTTAGAAAGGCGGGGCCCAAGAGCTAATAGCTCGATTCTGCAGTGTACAAGTGTCAACTGTAAACTACTAATCAATCAATATTATACCATCTACACCAGGATTCACTAAAGACTCAACTACTCATTTACGAAACCCGTACATCTTTCCCTACATGTATGACCGCAGATCTCTTACAGGGAACAGTTAATGTCTTGAGGCATCTCCAAGCTCGTATAGTTCAGAGGCGGGACTAAAGAGCCCAAGCTCAATCCCGCAAGCACAGTTAGGTGAGAACAAGGTCCTCTTATAATGCAGACCTCCAATATGGGGGGGACCCCCCCCCCTTCATCACCCTGGGGGGGGGGACACATTATCCAATCAGCAGTTTACCGCTAATGACAATCTTATCATCAGCTGGAGGAAAGTCTTGGAAACCGGTTTACGGTACAGGAGTGTATTGGGCAGGTTCTCGCTCACTCTGAACCGCTGAGTCGCACCTTGGCTAACAAGGCAATACGGACCGTAATTGGTAAATTAAGAAAACTGCGCGCTTACATATAATACACACACACACACACACACACACACACACACACACACACACACACACACACACACACACACACACACACACACACACACACACGGGTGTGTGTGTACTCACCTAGTTGCTTGAGGGGGTTGAGCTTTGGCTCTTTGGTCCCTTTGGGCAGCGTGTATGTACCAGCGAGCCAGACAGCCAGACAGCCAGACAGCCAGAGAACTAGACAGCCAGCGAGCCAGACTGCCAGCGAGTCAGACAAAGCCAGACAGCCAGCGAGCCAGCCAGCCAGCCAGCCAGCCAGCCAGCCAGCCAGCCAGCCAGCCAGAGCCAGACAGCCAGCGAGCCAGCCAGTCAGCGAGCCAGCCAGCCAGCCAGCCAGCGAGCCAGCCAGCCAGCGAGCCAGCCAGCCAGCGAGCCAGCCAGCCAGAGCCAGACAGCCAGCGAGCCAGACAGTCAGCGAGCCAGCCAGCCAGCCAGCCAGCCAGCCAGCGAGCCAGCCAGCGAGCCAGCCAGCCAGCGAGCCAGCCAGCCAGAGAGCGAGCCAGCCAGACAGCCAGAGAGCCAGCCAGCCAGCCAGCCAGCCAGCCAGCCAACCAGACAGACAGCCAGAGAGCCAGACAGACAGCCAGAGAGCCAGACAGACAGCCAGAGAGCCAGACAGACAGCCAGACAGCCAGCGAGACAGACAGCCAGAGAGCCAGCGAGCCAGACAGCCAGAGAGCCAGCCAGGCAGAGAGCCAGAGAGCCAACCAGCCAGCCAGAGAGCCAGCCAGAGAGCCAGACAGCCAGCCAGAGAGCCAGAGAGCCAGACAGCCAGCCAGACAGCTCCCACCAAGAGTCCTGACACAAGCGCACGACCCCCCCCCTCCCCCCCAACACATATGAAATGCAAATCCTAATTAATGTAATTAGTGGGGTAATTACGGCAAGGCGCGCCCTCAAAACCTGCCCAAACGGTTTGGCAATAATGGCAGACGACCTCCAACAATGACGAGGGAGGAGGAGGAGGAGAGATGGAGAGTGTGTGGAGGAGAACAGAAGATAGATGGAGGAAAATTTTTACCTGTAGTTCGTTTCGAGAGTTATTTTACTCCCTAAGCCTGGTCTTGGTGACAAAGGTGATCAGTTAGGCTGTTGCTTGGAGCGGCCCGCAGGCTCCGCACACATCCACCACAGCCACCCAGACCCACCCAGATCCAGCCAGACCCAGCCAGACCCATCCAGATCCACCCAGACCCAGCCAGACCCATCCAGATCCACCCAGACCCAGCCAGACCCGCCCAGACCCAGCCAAACCCAGCCAGACCCAGCCAAACCCAGCCAGACCCAGCCAGACCCAGCCAGACCCGCCCAGACCCAGCCAGACCCGCCCAGACCCAGCCAGACCCGCCCAGACCCAGCCAGACCCAGCCAGATCCACCCAGACCCACACAGACCCAGCCAGACCCAGCCAGACCCAGCCAGACCCAGCCAGAACTAGCCAGACCCAGCCAGACCCAGCCAGACCCGCCCAGACCCAGCCAGGCCCAGCCACACCCGCCCAGACCCAGCCAGACCCAGCCAGACCCAGCCAGATCCACCCAGACCCACACAGACCCAGCCTTCACCTTCGTTCCCAGACCCTCACCCCCCCTACCTTATCTCATTATTCTCCCTCATTGTCATCAGTGATCACCGATCACCATCACTTGGCTTCCTCACTCACTCCCTCACCTTCCTCACCCTCTCTCATCATTCTCCTTCACACCTCATTATCATCCGTCATTGTCATTCATTATCCTATTGTATCTCCCCTCATTATCCTCCCTCACCACCATCACCATCCTCCCTCATCACCATCATCCATGATCTCGGCAGCAGAGTGAACTGATGGTGAGGAGAGAATACCAGGACTTGAGATTGGACTTGCCCCCCCCTCCCCCCTCCTTACACAATATAATCTTTTCCCACACCTCTGGTGACGAGGTGTGAAGTGTGATTACACCCGACTCCTGCCAGTACTACACCCCCGGGTGTATACCGGTCCACCACACCCCCCGGGTGTATACCGGTCCACCACACCCCCCGGGTGTATACCGGTCCACCACACCCCCGGGTGTATCCCGGTCCACCACACCCCCGGGTGTATACCGGTCCACCACACCCCCGGGTGTATACCGGTCCACCACACCCCCCGGGTGTATACCGGTCCACCACACCCCCCGGGTGTATACCGGTCCACCACACACCCCGGGTGTATACCGGTCCACCACACACCCCGGGTGTATACCGGTCCACCACACCCCCCGGGTGTATACCGGTCCACCACACCCCCGGGTGTATACCGGTCCACCACACCCCCGGGTGTATACCGGTCCACCACACCCCCCGGGTGTTTACCGGTCCACCACACCCCCGGGTGTATACCGGTCCACCACACCCCCGGGTGTATACCGGTCCACCACACCCCCGGGTGTATACCGGTCCACCACACCCCCGGGTGTATACCCGTCCACCACACCCCGGGTGTATACCGGTCCACCACACCCCCCGGGTGTATACCGGTCCACCACACCCCCGGGTGTATACCGGTCCACCACACCCCCCGGGTGTATACCGGTCCACCACACCCCCGGGTGTATACCGGTCCTGGTTGATACCTGGTTGATACCTGGTTGATGGGGTTCTGGGAGTTCTTCTACTCCCCAAGCCCGGCCCGAGGCCAGGCTCGACTTGTGAGAGTTTGGTCCACCAGGCTGTTGCTTGGAGCGGCCCGCAGGGCCACGTACCCACCACAGCCCGGCTGATCCGGAACTTCTCTTAGAAAACCGTCCAGTTTTCTCTTGAAGATGTCCACGGTTGTTCCGGCAATATTTCTTATGCTCGCTGGGAGGACGTTGAACAACCGCGGACCCCTGATGTTTATACAGTGCTCTCTGATTGTGCCTATGACACCTATGCTCTTCACAGGTTCAATCTTGCATTTTCTTCCATATCGTTCACTCCAGTACGTTGTTATTTTACTGTGTAGATTTGGGACCTGACCCTCCAGTATTTTCCAGGTGTATATTATTTGGTATCTCTCTCGTCTCCTTTCTAGAGAGTACATTTGGAGAGCTTTGAGACGATCCCAATAATTTAGGTGTTTTATCTCGTCTATGCGTGCCGTATATGTTCTCTGTATTCCCTCTATTTCAGCAATCTCTCCTGCTCTGAAGGGGGAAGTGAGTACTGAGCAGTACTCGAGACGGGACAGCACAAGTGACTTGAAGAGTACAACCATTGTGATGGGATCCCTGGATTTGAAAGTTCTCGTAATCCATCCGATCATTTTTCTGGCTGACGCGATATTTGCTTGGTTATGCTCCCTAAACGTTAGATCGTCGGACATCATTATTCCCAAATCCTTGACATGCTGTTTTCCTACTATGGGAAGATTCGATTGTGTTTTGTACCCTGTATTATGTTTCAGATCCTCATTTTTGCCGTACCTGAGTACCTGAAATTTATCACTGTTAAACATCATGTTATTTTCTGCTGCCCAATCAAAAACTTTGTTGACATCTGCTTGTAGTTTTTCAATGTCTTCAGCAGAGGTAATTTTCATGCTGATTTTTGTGTCATCTGCAAAGGACGACACGAAGCTGTGGCGTGTATTTTTGTCTATATCAGATATGAGAATAAGGAACAGTAGCGGTGCAAGGACTGTACCTTGAGGTACAGAGCTTTTAACATCGCTTGGACTCGATTTTATCTGATTGACTGTTACTCTTTGTGTTCTGTTCGACAGGAAATTGAGTATCCAGCGTCCTACTTTTCCAGTTATTCCCATTGACCTCATTTTGTGAGCTATCACCCCATGGTCACATTTGTCGAACGCCTTTGCAAAGTCTGTGTATACAACATCTGCATTTTGCTTTTCTTCTAGGGCTTCTGTGATTTTGTCATAGTGGTTGAGTAACTGTGACAGACAGGATCTTCCCGCTCTAAATCCATGTTGTCCTGGATTGTGCAATTCATTGTTTTCCATAAAACTAGAAATTTGATTCCTAATCACTCTTTCAAACACTTTTATTATGTGTGATGTTAGTGCAACTGGCCTATAATTTTTTGCCAAGGCTTTACTCCCCCCCTTGTGCAACGGAGCTATATCTGCAGATTTAAGTGCTGCTGGTATCTCCCCTGTATCCAGGCTCTTTCTCCATATTACGCTGAGTGCTCTCGCTACTGGTACTTTACATTTCTTTATGAATATTGAATTCCATGAGTCAGGCCCAGGAGCTGAGTGCATAGGCATATTATCAATTTCTCTTTCAAAGTCTTCCGAGTTTGTGGTAATATCCGTTATATTATCTGCAGCTTGAATGTCATTCATAAAGAAGCTGTCTGGGTCATCAACTTTCATGTTGTTTATTGGTGTGCTAAACATAGCCTCATACTGGCTTCTTAGAATTTCACTAATCTCTTTGTTGTCCTCTGTGTACGTACCTTCATTTGTAATTAACGGTCCAATACTGGTCGAGGTTTTGGATTTTGATTTTGCGTATGTGAAAAAATATTTCGGATTTTTCCTTATCTCTTGTATAGCTTTCTGTTCCAATTCCATTTCCTCAGACTCATATGATCGCTTCAACGTTTGTTCTATTTCCTCAATCTCCCTGCTTAGGCTTGTTTTCCTTGCTTGTGATAGTTGTGTCTGCCGAAGCATTTCCGTTATTTTTTCCTTCTCCTGTACAGTCGTCTCCGTTCTCTTTCTAGAGTGGTCCTCTTTCTGCCCCTCCTCACAGGTACGTGCTTCAAGCAGACCTTGTAAGCTTCAGCTGTCAGTTGAGCTATTCCCTGTGTGGGAGTTTTGTCGCTTAAGACCGTCTCCCATTGAATGGTTGCAAGGTCTACATTTATTTTTTCCCAGTCAATCCTCTTATTGTTGAAATTGAATTGATTGAATATTCCTTCTCGCTTGTTGGGTCTCTTAGACCTACTACCGTTATTTATGCTAGTTCGCACTTCAATGAGCTTATGGTCTGAGTATGAAGTATCTGAGATTGTGATATCCCTGATTAGTTCATCATTGTTTGTGAATAACAAGTCTAGTGTGTTTTCGTTCCTAGTTGGTTCTGTAATCTGTTGATTGAGCGAGAATTTGTCACAGAATCTCAAAGTCGTGTGCCACCTCACCCCCGGGTGTATACCGGTCCACCACACCCCCGGGTGTGTACCGGTCCACCACACCCCCGGGTGTATACCGGTCCACCACACCCCCGGGTGTATACCGGTCCACCACACCCCCCGGGTGTATACCGGTCCACCACACCCCCCGGGTGTATACCGGTCCACCACACCCCCCGGGTGTATACCGGTCCACCACACCCCCCGGGTGTATACCGGTCCACCACACCCCCCGGGTGTATACCGGTCCACCACACCCCCGGGAGTATACCGGTCCACCACACCCCCCGGGTGTATACCGGTCCACTAGTGAACCAGTGAACTACACAGTAATTATTCTCCCTAACAAGGCACAAGGTCACCTTAAAATTGTCAATCACGCAGCCAGTCCTCATAAACAAAGACCATTCCATCCACCCGCCAACCCCTCAGCTGTTTATGAATGAAACACGGTTTACACACGACTCACAACTGATGACGTTCGAACACTTCCGGAACAAGTGCTTCACTGACTACTTGTGTTCGAACCACAACGCTGTAAATGCTTCACCCACGTACTACAAATACAAATAATCGCCAACAGAACCTAAACACCTAACCTAACCTATCCCTTAATATGCACAATATGCTAATTTTTAATATTTATATTTGAGAAGAGTTCTGTTTTGAATGAACAGAATTGTTAAAATTAATGAATGTATCTTTCGGGGTCGACCGCTGGGTGGAATGGACTTGAAGAAATGTGTATAAAACTATGATGGAATTATCCCATCCAATTATAGCCATGTTAACATTCGTCAATGATGACGCCTGGTGACAATAGTTAAGTTAACTAGGCGCATGTAGTCAGCCATTTATCGCTTGGAGATGTCAACGTCTAAGAGATATCTTTACAGTATCTACATCTAAGATGTGACTACGTTTAAACGTGTAGAGATGCATGAGGACTAGATAGGACCGAATAGTGATATATATTCACTTAGTTGTACTTACGAGAGGCGACATACGGCTCTTGGGTCCCGCCTCTCTACAGGGGAGGGGGCCACTCTCCTAGGTCTTGTGATGGTTAGGGAGGGGGGGGGGGAGGGAGGGGTGATTTAGAGGGACAAATAGGGGGGCGGGGGGGTTAAGGAGAGCCCGGTAACAAGGTCCCTAAGGTCCTATACGTTCCTACCATCGTTATCACCAATACAGCAATCACCACCCAGGGTGGCCCCTAACGACCCCCCACACTAGGGTCCTTGTACAGACTCGAACCCTCGGGTCCTATACAAGAGCCCCCCTAACTCCGGGCCGGGCTTCCGGGGGGTAGAAGAAGAACTCTCGGAACCCCACCCAGGTACAATCCAGGTATTATCCTGCTCACCCGCCCCCCCCCCTCCTCATCATTTAAGGTAATTAGTATGCAAACTTATAATTACCAACATGGAGATGGGTCGTCTCAATATCAAAGATGAATTAACTGGCATGCGGGAAAGGCAGCCTTATACAACCCTTTTATGGAAGGCAGCCTTATACAACCCTTTTATGGAAGGCAGCCTTATACACCACTATGGAAGGCAGCCTTATACAACCCTTTTATGGAAGGCAGCCTTATACAACCCTTTTATGGAAGGCAGCCTTATACAACCCTTTTATGGAAGGCAGCCTTATACAACCCTTTTATGGAAGGTAGCCTTATACACCACTATGGAAAGCAGCCTTATACACCACTATGGAAGGCAGCCTTATACAACACTATGGAAGGCAGCCTTATACAACACTATGGAAGGCAGCCTTATACAACACTATGGAAGGCAGCCTTATACACCACTATGGAAGGCAGCCTTATACAACACTATGGAAGGCAGCCTTATACAACACTATGGAAGGCAGCCTTATACAACACTTATGGAAGGCAGCCTTATACAACACTATGGAAGGCAGCCTTATACACCACTATGGAAGGCAGCCTTATACACCACTATGGAAGGCAGCCTTATACACCACTATGGAAGGCAGCCTTATACACCACTATGGAAGGCAGCCTTATACACCACTATGGAAGGCAGCCTTATACACCACTATGGAAGGCAGCCTTATACACCACTATGGAAGGCAGCCTTATACACCACTATGGAAGGCAGCCTTATACAACACTATGGAAGGCAGCCTTATACAACACTATGGAAGGCAGCCTTATACAACACTATGGAAGGCAGCCTTATACAACACTATGGAAGGCAGCCTTATACACCACTATGGAAGGCAGCCAGGGGCTAAACTTTCATGCAGCAAAAGGTTCAAAAACAGCCAAAAATGTATGTTCATGAGGCGTGTAAATGTATGTAATCCCTTGTAATATGTTCTCTGGGGATAATACTGCGTTCTGTATCCGTTCTTGTTGGTGGCCATGATGGTGGCCATGATGGTGGCCATGCTGGTGGCCATGATGGTGGCCATGATGGTGGCCATGATGGTGGCCATGCTGGTGGCCATGATGGTGGCCATGATGGTGGCCATGTTGGTGGCCATGATGGTGGCCATGTTGGTGGCCATGTTGGTGGCCATGCTGGTGGCCATGTTGGTGGCCCTGTTGGTGGCCATGCTGGTGGCCATATTGGTGGCCATGCTGGTGGCCATGTTGGTGGCCATGCTGGTGGCCATGCTGGTGGCCTTGTTGGTCGCCATGCTGGTGGCCATGTTGGTGGCCATGCTGGTGGCCATGCTGGTGGCCATGCTGGTGGCCATGCTGGTGGCCATGTTGGTGGCCATGCTGGTGGCCATTCTGGTGGCCATGGAGACTAGTTGGCCCATTCTCTCTCTCTCTCTCTCTCTCTCTCTCTCTCTCTCTCTCTCTCTCTCTCTCTCTCTCTCTCTCTCTCTCTCTCTCTCTCTCCTCTCTCTCTCTCTCTGCCACTCCGTCAAATATCCAACCTACTAACCTACCCAGAGACGTGAGAACCCACACAACCCGCCTAACCTCTTGAGTCCGATGCATAGAAAACGGATTTGATCTGAATGTGGATTTGAGCCGTTACTCCTCACAAGTAAACGGGACCTAATCATGTTCTGGTGGATGAGAACACGTCCAGAACAGGTCTGGCAGACCATCCACTAAGTGACGTAATAGTTAGACATTAAAACACCGTAATACCGACGTTTAACAGGCCTAGGCCTTATCCCCGTAACTACAGGTATTCAAGGTGTTAATTACCTCCCAGGCGGCACACAGACCTCAGCTCTGCCAGTGGCTGGCCGGCAGTGGCAGGCCGGCAGTGACAGGCCGCCAGTGGCAGGCCGCCAGTGGCAGGCCGGCAGTGGCAGGCCGGCAGTGACAGGCCGCCAGTGGCAGGCCGGCAGTGACAGGCCGGCAGTGGCAGGCCGCCAGTGACAGGCCGCCAGTGACAGGCCGCCAGTGACAGGCCGCCAGTGACAGGCCGGCAGTGACAGGCCGCCAGTGACAGGCCGGCAGTGACAGGCCGGCAGTGACAGGCCGGCAGTGGCAGGCCGCCAGTGACAGGCCGCCAGTGACAGGCCGCCAGTGACAGGCCGCCAGTGGCAGGCCGCCAGTGACAGGCCGCCAGTGGCAGGCCGCCAGTGACAGGCCGGCAGTGGCCGGCCGGCAGTGACAGGCCGGCAGTGGCCGGCCGGCAGTGACAGGCCGGCAGTGACAGGCCGGCAGTGACAGGCCGGCAGTGACAGGCCGGCAGTGACAGGCCGGCAGTGACAGGCCGGCAGTGACAGGCCGGCAGTGGCAGGCCGGCAGTGGCAGGCCGGCAGTGGCAGGCCGGCAGTGGCAGGCCGCCAGCGTTATGCTCCCCACCCACATGCTCCCCACCACTATGCTCCCCACCACTATGCTCCCTAACCAGCTACGCTCACGTCGTTCCAGGGGCCAGATGCTCTACAGCCAGCTATGTATGCTCCCAGGTACTATGCTCCCTGCCCCCCCCTCCCCCATAACCACGCCCCGTCAACCACCCTATTTCCCGCGGCTTGACCCCCGCTAACGACTGTCAAGACATTCACTTTACGCGTACTGAACCCACTATATTTTTTACGCAATAAAACCCCAGCGTACAAAATGCGGTGGTTTAGGGACATTAAAACCCCGGCAATATAGACGCATTACGGCACTGTGTTTTTCGGCAGGAAATTTGCGCAGATTCTGACGCTTTTGGCGAGGCTAAACCACTGCATTTGTTACGGAGGGGGAACCCAGAGAATAGGCCTAAGTGTGGCTACAGTACTCACAGTGTGGCCACTATGGTGTGGCCACCATGGTGTGGCCATCATGGTGTGGCCATCATGGTGTGGCCACTACGGTGTGGCCACTATGGTGTGGCCATCATGGTGTGGCTTCACAAACTCCTTCACATACCTGCAAATACACAAAAAAACATTATCAGACACGGAAAAAATGCAACACAAAATATACATGAAAGATACTAAAATATGTATCATGTAAAACATCTAAACTATTGGGACCGACTAAAGAGCCTAAATCTGTATTCTCTTGAGCGCAGGCGGGAGAGATACATCATAATTTACACGTGGAAAATAGTATAGGGGCTGGTCCCAAACCTGCACACAGAAATAACACCACATGAGACCAGAAGACATGGCAGGAAGTGCAGAATACCCCCGTTGAAGAGCAGAGGTGCAACAGGTACTCTGAGAGAACTATCAACATCAGAGGCCCGAGACTGTTCAACACGCTTCCACTACACATAAGGGGCATAACTGGCCGACCCCTCACAGTGTTCAAGAGAGAACTATCAACATCAGAGGCCCGAGACTGTTCAACACGCTTCCACTACACATAAGGGACATAACTGGCCGACCCCTCACAGTGTTCAAGAGAGAACTATCAACATCAGAGGCCCGAGACTGTTCAACACGCTTCCACTACACATAAGGGACATAACTGGCCGACCCCTCACAGTGTTCAAGAGAGAACTATCAACATCAGAGGCCCGAGACTGTTCAACACGCTTCCACTACACATAAGGGACATAACTGGCCTACCCCTCACAGTGTTCAAGAGAGAACTATCAACATCAGAGGCCCGAGACTGTTCAACACGCTTCCACTACACATAAGGGACATAACTGGCCGACCCCTCACAGTGTTCAAGAGAACTATCAACATCAGAGGCCCGAGACTGTTCAACACGCTTCCACTACACATAAGGGACATAACTGGCTGACCCCTCACAGTGTTCAAGAGAGAACTGGATAAACACTTCCAAAGGACACCTGATCAGCCAGGCTGTGACTCATACGTCAGGCTGAGAGCAGCCGCGTCCAACAGCCTGGTTGACCAGTCCAGCAACCAGAGGCCTGGTCAACGACCGGGCCGCGGGGACACTGATCCTAGGAAGTACCTCAAGGTAACCTGTGTGACAGAGACAAGGGGGGGGGGGGCATTATCCCTCCTCCCCGACTAACAGGTTAAAATGGAGTGGTTCCCCCCCCCCCACTCATAGTTAGATGAGGAAGAGGAGTTAATGAGTCCTGGTGTACTGTGGGGGCGAGGGGGGGGGGGGCATGAGTCTGCCCCGACACAGGAGAGCAGAATACTGATGCTGCTCTCCTCCCCCCCCCCCCCTCCCATTGATGAGGGCAATTTATATATCCCCTCCGACTTCACGATCAGAGGCCGCACTAATTACCAACCAAAACAGCTCACTGCACACGCAACTAAATATTTTTTTTAATCGCATTATGTTAGGAAAATATTCCTTTCAGCTTCTATCCTTTCAGGCACTCAGTATAGTGTGGAGGAAGAGCTTGGACACGGGGGAGATACCAGATGCACTTAAAGTAGCAGACATAGCCCCTCTACACAAGGGAGGGAGCAAAGCATTGGCAAAAAATTATAGACCAGTTGCACTAACATCGCACATCATAAAAGTATTTGAGAGAGTGATTAGGAGTCAGGTCACCAATTTCATGGAGACCAATGACCTTCACAACCCAGGCCAACATGGATTTCGAGCGGGAAGATCGTGCCTCTCACAGCTACTTGAGCACTACGACAAAGTCACTGAGGCATTAGAAGAGAAACAGAATGCTGATGTGATATACACGGACTTCGCAAAGGCTTTCGATAAATGTGACCATGGCGTGATAGCACACAAAATGAAGTCAATGGGAATAACCGGTAAAGTAGGACGCTGGATACTCAGTTTTCTGTCAAACAGGACTCAGCGAGTAACTGTCAACCATATAAAATCTAGTCCAAGTGCAGTGAAAAGCTCTGTACCTCAGGGTACAGTCCTTGCACCGCTGCTTTTCCTTATTCTCATATCAGATATAGACAAAAATACAAGTCACAGCTTCGTATCATCCTTTGCAGATGACACAAAAATCAGTATGAAAATTACCTCGGCTGAGGACATTGAAAAACTTCAAGCTGATATTAATAAAGTTTTCGACTGGGCATCAGAAAATAACATGATGTTTAACAGTGATAAATTCCAGGTACTCAGGTACGGTAAAAATGAGGACCTTAAACACAATACAGAGTACAAAACACAATCAAATGTACCCATAGTAGGAAAACAGCATGTAAATGATTTGGGAATAATAATGTCTGACGACCTAACGTTTAAGGAGCATAACCAAGCAAATATTGCGACAGCCAGAAAAATGATAGGATGGATTACGAGAACTTTCAAATCCAGGGATCCCATCACAATGGTTGTACTCTTCAAGTCACTTGTGTTGTCCCGTCTTGAGTACTGCTCAGTACTCACTTCCCCCTTCAGAGCAGGAGAGATTGCTGAAATAGAGGGAATACAGAGAACATATACGGCACGCATAGACGCGATAAAACACCTAAATTATTGGGATCGTCTCAAAGCCCTCCAAATGTACTCACTAGAAAGAAGACGAGAGAGATATCAAATAATATACACCTGGAAGATACTGGAGGGCCAAGTACCAAATCTACACAGTAAAATAACAACGTACTGGAGTGAACGATATGGAAGAAAATGTAGAATAGAACCAATGAAGAGCAGAGGTGCCATAGGCACAATCAGAGAACACTGTATAAACATCAGAGGTCCGCGGTTGTTCAACGTCCTCCCAGCGAGCATAAGAAATATTGCCGGAACAACCGTGGACATTTTCAAGAGGAAACTAGATTTATTCCTCCAAGGAGTGCCGGACCAACCGGGCTGTGGTGGGTATGTGGGCCTGCGGGCCGCTCCAAGCAACAGCCTGGTGGACCAACCGGGCTGTGGTGGGTATGTGGGCCTGCGGGCCGCTCCAAGCAACAGCCTGGTGGACCAACCGGGCTGTGGTGGGTATGTGGGCCTGCGGGCCGCTCCAAGCAACAGCCTGGTGGACCAAACTCTCACAAGTCGAGCCTGGCCTCGGGCCGGGCTTGGGAAGTAGAAGAACTCCCAGAACCCCATCAACCAGGTATCAACCAGGTAACACAGGACTTGACAGTGGTCCAGGACGTGACCGTCGACGTCGACTCATCTTGTGGTGATGACTGGTGTGCTCATCATGTATCTTCAGCCCCGTTACTGTGACTCATCGTCTGCATTCTTTTCCGACACGTTACAATGTGTGTGTGACGAGTCAGCCACTCCCAAGGTCATGCCATCACCCACCACCACACTCATCAAGTGTTAGTCAGCCTCGTGTAGGTCGTTTGGTCAAGTCCTCCTGGAACCCATGTACCATCAACTTCACAGTTCGTCAGACACCTGGTTGATGGGGTTCTGGGAGTTGTTCTACTCCCCAAGCCCGGCCCGAGGCCAGGCTTGACTTCTGAGAGTTTGGTCCACCAGGCTGTTGCTTGGAGCGGCCCGCAGGCCCACATACCCACCACAGCCCGGTTGGTCCACCAGGCTGTTGCTTGGAGCGGCCCGCAGGCCCACATACCCTCCACAGCCTGGTTGGTCCACCAGGCTGTTGCTTGGAGCGGCCCGCAGGCCCACATACCCACCACAGCCCGGTTGGTCCACCAGGCTGTTGCTTGGAGCGGCCCGCAGGCCCACATACCCACCACAGCCAGGTTGGTCCACCAGGCTGTTGCTTGGAGCGGCCCGCAGGCCCACATACCCACCACAGCCCGGTTGGTCCGGAACTTCTTTTAGAAAACAGTCTAGTTTTCTCTTGAAGATGTCCACGGTTGTTCCGGCAATATTTCTTATGCTCGCCGACATCCCAGAGCTTCTGTCCATGGGGGGACTTCCCTAAAAGTTTCTACAAGAGGTCCAGACCTCTGTTTAATGCACCCACAAATGTTAAAAAAGAAATAGGAAGAGAAAAACCATTATGAGAAATTTACAAAGACAAAAAGGAACACACAAGTCAAGCTAAAACAAATCTTAATGTTTTTTTGATGTATTAAACAGATTCCGGAGAAGACTGAACCACTGAACACTTTGTCAAGTAGCTGAGGTCAAGTAGCCGAGGTCAAGCAGCTGAGGTCAAGCAGCTGAGGTCAAGCAGCTGAGGTCAAGTAGCTGAGGTCAAGCAGCCGAGGTCAAGTAGCCGAGGTCAAGTAGCCGAGGTCAAGCAGCCGAGGTCAAGTAGCCGAGGTCAAGTAGCCGAGGTCAAGCAGCTGAGGTCAAGCAGCCGAGGTCAAGCAGCCGAGGTCAAGTAGCCGAGGTCAAGTAGCCGAGGTCAAGCAGCTGAGGTCAAGCAGCCGAGGTCAAGCAGCTGAGGTCAAGCAGCCGAGGTCAAGCAGCTGAGGTCGAGCAGATGAGGTCAAGTAGCTGAGGTCAAGCAGATGAGGTCAAGCAGATGAGGTCAAGCAGATGAGGTCAAGTAGCTGAGGTCAAGCAGCTGATATGGACAAATGGGTGGTAGTTACATGGAATATGTAGTTTGTCTCTGTTTACTGGAGAAGAACTTACCATTATGGCTGCAGGTGAACTAACTGCAGTCATGGTTCAACTCCCTGGAACTCAACTTAATCATCAGTGCTAAAATAGAATAAATGTAGGGCCCCATCTTTCCCCTTCTTGACGGCCGGATGTGAGTGGGAGGAGAGCCAGTAGTCGCCATTATTAAAGTTAGCCCAACAGTCTCTGGCGTGGAGCTCACTTCAAGCTCCACACAAAAGTGCTCTTGGGATGCAAAGTTATCTTGAGGTTATCTTGAGATGATTTCGGGGCTTTTTTAGTGTCCCCGCGGCCCGGTTCTCGACCAGGCCTCCACCCCCAGGAAGCAGCCCGTGACAGCCGACTAACACCCAGGTACCTATTTTACTGCTAGGTAACAGGGGCATAGGATGAAACAAACTCTGCCCATTGTTTCTCGCCGGCGCCTGGGATCGAACCCAGGATCACAAGTCCAGCGTGCTGTCCGCTCGGCCGACCGGCTCCCACTATCAACACACACGTCCTCTACCATAAAGGGAGGAGGTGGTCATCCCGACTCCAGTTCCACCTAGCGTGTTGTTGGCCAGTAATAATTAGATTTAGGAATTCCAGCCCGGACACGTAGCCAGCTCCCCAACGGGGTACATATTATTTGGCTCTTATTCAATATACTATAATTCTATATTTAAATATGCAATATTTCTGACGTAGCTGCCATATTTAGGTTACTGCTATATTATTGTGTATACCCTATGACAGGTGTAATTCAAGGGGAAGATGAATTAACAATTACCTGGCAACTAGTACAGGTAGTGATGTCACCCTCAAGATGTCACCCTCAAGATGTCACCCTCAAGATGTCACCCTCAAGATGTCACCCTCAAGATGTCACCCTCAAGATGTCACCCTCAAGATGTCACCCGCAAGATGTCACCCGCAAGATGTCACCCGCAAGATGTCAGCCTCAAGATGTCAGCCTCAAGATGTCAGCCTCAAGATGTCAGCCTCAAGATGTCAGCCTCAAGATGTCAGCCTCAAGATGTCAGCCTCAAGATGTCACCCTCATGATGTCACCCTCATGATGTCACCCTCATGATGTCACCCTCAAGATGTCACCCGCAAGATGTCACCCGCAAGATGTCACCCGCAAGATGTCACCCGCAAGATGTCACCCGCAAGATGTCAGCCTCAAGATGTCAGCCTCAAGATGTCAGCCTCAAGATGTCAGCCTCAAGATGTCAGCCTCAAGATGTCAGCCTCAAGATGTCAGCCTCAAGATGTCAGCCTCAAGATGTCAGCCTCAAGATGTCAGCCTCAAGATGTCAGCCTCAAGATGTCACCCTCAAGATGTCACCCTCATGATGTCACCCTCATGATGTCACCCGCAAGATGTCACCCTCAAGATGTCACCCTCAAGATGAGTGTCGACTGGCGTATTTAACATACTGTAGTGAATGTCGACTAATCAATAATTGTGATTGATCGACCATATAAACATATGAACCACACAAAATGTGTAAGAAGTGATTTGTGGGAATTTAAACATCACACACTCCGCTATCGAAATATAATTAACGTAAAGAAATCACTATATAAATTACTATATACATTAATATAAACTAATAAATATATAAATCCCACAAGTCAGTTTCCTCCACATTCCCTGTTATTGTTATTGACCTCAAGTTATGTGCTATCACGCCATGGTCACACTTGCTGAATGTCTTTGCAAAGTCTGTGTATACAACATCTGCATTTTTGCTTTTCTTCTAGAGCTTCTGTGATTTTGTCATAGTGGTTGAGTAACTGTGACAGACAGGATCTTCCCGCTCTAAACCCATGTTGTCCTGGGTTGTGTAACTCATTATTTTCCATAAAACTAGAAATTTGATTCCTAATCACTCTTTCACAAACTGTTATTATGTGTGATGTTAGTGCAACTGGCCTATAATTTTTTGCCAAGGATTTACTTCCCCCCTTGTGCAACGGAGCTATATCTGCAGATTTAAGTGCTGCTGGTATCTGCCCTGTATCCAGGCTCTTTCTCCATATTACGCTGAGTGTTCTCGCTACTGGTACTTGTAAGTATATGTAGTTAGCGTGCAACTATATATATATAGGTGGTGTGGCTGTACATGTTATGAGGGGGGGGGGGGGAGCGGGGTGCAGGGTGTGGTCGGGAGACACTAATGGTATTAGTGGCGGTGTGTGCAATAGGGGGTCCAGGCTCCTATTACTGGGTCAACATAAGGGGGGAGGGTGTTGCCTCTGCCTATCATGGCTTCCCCCCCCCCCTCTACGTCCTCCTATTTCTCCCCCCCCCCCGTTTCTCCCACTGGTCAGGTCCACCTACCTGATCAACCGCCTGGTCGGAGACCGGGCCGCAGGGACGCTAAGCCCCGGAAGCACCTCAAGGTACCCTCCACTTCTCTTCAACGTTCATTCCTGCTCGTTGCTCATATGGCATAATTTCCGTCTTGTCTACCTTCGGCTCCTCCAGTGAGTATTTTATATATTGCGATCATGTCTTCTCTGCTCCCGCCCGCCTTCAGAGACGTAAGGTTCAGTTACCTCCGTCTTACTTTACCGCAGTTTCCTCTTTCGTGAAGCAGTCAGCTGGCCGCCGCAGCACGTATTCTGATGGAGCAGTCACAGCTCGTTTGATCACCCTCCCTCTGGAGGTGT
>NC_091201.1:1742428-1840788 GCF_040958095.1 Procambarus clarkii
GTGAAAGGGGGGTGGTGTTGTGGGCGTGGGAGGGGGTGGTGTTGTGGGCGTGGGAGGGGAGGTGGTGTTGTGGGCGTGGGAGGCGGGTGGTGTTGTGGGCGTGGGAGGCGGGTGGTGTTGTGGGCGTGGGAGGGGGTGGTGTTGTGGGCGTGGGAGGGGGTGGTGTTGTGGGCGTGGGAGGCGGGTAGTGTTGTGGGCGTGGGAGGCGGGTGGTGTTGTGGGCGTGGGAGGCGGGTGGTGTTGTGGGCGTGGGAGGGGGGGTAGTGTTGTGGGAGGGGGGGTAGTGTTGTGGGCGTGGGAGGGGGGGTAGTGTTGTGGGAGGGGGGGTAGTATTGTGGGTGTGGGAGGGGGGGTGGTGTTGTGGGCGTGGGAGGGGGGGTGGTGTTGTGGGCGTGGGAGGCGGGTGGTGTTGTGGGCGTGGGAGGTGGGGTAGTGTTGTGGGAGGGGGGTGGTGTTGTGGGCGTGGGAGGGGGGTAGTGTTGTGGGCGTGGGAAGGGGGGTGGTGTTGTGGGCGTGGGAGGCGGGTGGTGTTGTGGGCGTGAGAGGTGGGGTAGTGTTGTGGGAGGGGGGTGGTGGTGTGGGCGTGGGAGGGGGTGGTGTTGTGGGCGTGGGAGGGTGGTAGTGTTGTGGGCGTGGGAGGCGGTGGTGTTGTGGGCAGGGGAGGGCTTGGTGTTGTGGGCGTGGGAGGGGGTGGTGTTGTGGGAGGGGGTGGTGTTCTGGGCGTGGGAGGGGGGGGGTGGTGTTGTAGGCGTGGGAGAGGGTGGTGTTGTGGGCGTGGGACGGTTGGTGTTGTGGGCGTGGGACGGGTGTTGTGGGCGTGTGACGGGTGGTGTTGTGGGCGTGGGATGGGTGGTGTTGTGGGCGTGGGAGGGGTGGTGTTGTGGGCGTGGGAGGGGTGGTGATGTGGGCGTGGGAGGGGGTGGTGTTAGGGTAGTGGGAGGAGATTAGTGTTGTGGGCGTGGGAGGGGGGGTAGTGTTGTGGGCGTGGGAGGGGGGGGGTAGTGTTGTGGGCGTGGGAGGGGGGGGTAGTGTTGTGGGCGTGGGAGGGGGTTGGGTTATGGGCGTGGGAAAGGGGGTAGTGTTGTGGGCGTGGGAGGGGGGTGTGGTGTTGTGGGCGTGGGAGGGGGGTGGTGTTGTGGGCGTGGGAGGGGGGTGGTGTTGTGGGCGTGGGAGGGCGTGGTGTTGTGGGCGTGGGAGGGGGGGTGGTGTTGTGGGCGTGGGAGGGGGTGGTGTTGTGGGCGTGGGAGGGGGGTGGTGTTGTGGGCGTGGGAGGGGGTGGTGTTGTGGGCGTGGGAGGGGGTGGTGTTGTGGGCGTGGGAGGGGGTGGTGTTGTGGGCGTGGGAGGGGGTGGTGTTGTGGGCGTGCGAGGGGGTGGTGTTGTGGGCGTGGGAGGGGGTGGTGTTGTGGGCGTGGGAGGGGGGTGGTGTTGAAGGCGTGGGAGGGGGGGGGGTGTTGTGGGCGTGGGAGGGGGGGGGGGTGTTGTGGGCGTGGGAGGGGGGTGGTGTTGTGGGCGTGGGAGGGGGGAGGTGTTGTGGGCGTGGGAGGGGGGTGGTGTGGGTGTGGGAGGGGGGTGGTGTTGTGGGCGTGGGAGGGGGGGTGGTGTTGAGGGCGTGGGAAGGGGGGTGGTGTTGTGGGCGTGGGAGGGGGGTGGGCGTGGGTGCGGGGGGGGTGGGCGTGGGAGCGGGGGGGGTATTGTGGGCGTGGGAGGGGGGGTATTGTGGGCGTGGGACGGGTGTTGTGGGCGTGGGAGGGGTTAGTGTTGTGGGCGTGGGCGGGGGGGGGGGTGGGTGGTGGTGGTGTGGGCGTGGGAGGGGAGTAGTGTTGTGGGCGTGGGAGGGGGGGTGTTGTGGGCGTGGGAGCGGGGTGGTGGTGTTGTGGGCGTGGGATGGGTGGTGTTGTGGGCGTGGGACGGGTGTTGTGGGCGTGGGAGGGGTTTGTGTTGTGGGCGTGGGAGGGGGGTGGTGGTGTGGGCTTGGGAGGGGAGTAGTGTTGTTAGCGTGGAGTGGGGGGGGGGGGTGGTGTTGTGGGCGTGGGAGGGGGTGGTGTTGTGGTCGTGGGAAAGGGGTAGTGTTGTAGTCGTGGGAGGGATTAGTGTTGTGGGCGTGGGAGGGGGTGGTGTTGTAGGCGTGGGAGGGGGTAGTGTTGTGGGCGTGGGAGGGGGGTAGTGTTGTGGGCGTGGGAGGGGGGGTAGTGTTGTGGGAGGGGGGGTAGTGTTGTGGGCGTGGAAGGGGGGGGGTAGTGTTGTGGGCGTGGAAGGGGGGGTAGTGTTGTGGGCGTGGAAGGGGGGTGGTGTTGTAGGCGTGGGTCGGGGTTGGTGTTGTGGGAGTGGGCGCGGAACGGGGGTGGTGTTGTGGGAGTGGGCGTGGGACGGGAGTGGTGTTGTGGGAGTGGGCGTGGGAGCCGTGCCCCGACCTGGCCAACATGCAGATGGCCAAGGTACCATGAGGAGGTCGTCACTGGGGTCGCGGCCGCGCTTCTTGCCCAGCTCGGCGGCAGCAGCTGCGGCTGCGGCTGCGGCGGGCAGCGGTGGAGGCGGCGCCAAGGGCACAGCTGCGGCCGCGGCCGCAACAGCAGAACCAGGCTATTAGTAGCAGGCGGGGCAAGCCAAGCAGGCCAGCATACGGCCACCCAACACGCGCACCAACAGCACGAGAAATAAAAGAAAAGAAGAGGCACGCGTTAACAAAATGGCTAATGTAGAGTTGTATAATGGCGGCGCCCGTCTCGGGGGTGTGGGGCGGCCCCCCCTCATGCAGTCTGTGCCCCTCCACACGCCCCCACCGCCGCCCTGAGGGTGGTGGTGGGGGCGGTGGAGACAAGCGCCGGCCAGTGCAGGTCATAGTGTGGGCACAGGACAGTGGGTGGGCCCAGGCCGCATGCAGCAGCAGCGCCCTGCAAGAGACGCATTAGGGGCGTGCCAGCCGCCTGCAGGAGGGCCCGGGCCTCAAGGTTGAGACACGGTCGGCCCCGGGAGGTCTCCTGGTGGTGGCCGTCACGCCTGACACAAGCCGGCCGGCCGCTGGTCGCAGGGGGCAGGTGAGGGAGGGGGTTAACAGGGGTCAGCCCCGCCAGCAGCAGCAGCGTTAAGAGAGACGGGGACGGGTGAGAGAGTGGACGGGTGACCAGCGGCGGCTCTAGCAACACATGACACCCACACTTACCGTCGTCCAGCTCCCCTCACCACACTGACAGAGGCTGTCACCTCTCACCTCACCATGTACTCCTACCATCCTCTCCATAATCTCTACTACTATCTAAAGTCTCACTAAAACATGAACCTACATATATATACATTGGGTACACATGTTCTTTTAATGGGGGGGACGGGCCGTTCGCCTCAGAGAGGAGAATGTAAGGCACCCGGGGAGTCGTGTGAGGCTTCCCCCTCTACACACTGGTATACGGCCTTCTAGATCAAATCAGTTACCCTACGGATACTATCTCTGGTAATACTGTGGCTGGTCTGACCCTGCACAGCACATCTAGGGGGATGACCTTGGAGCTTTTCATTTGAAATTGTATTTAATTCCACTGTTCCCCATTGTTGTCGAGTGATTGATTAAGCCAGCCGTGAGGACATGAGTAGCTCGTAATATTTTGTAGTAATTAATGACTGCATTGTATTACATCTTAGATGATACATTATATACATTAATATATAATCCCTTCAGCTCCCGCCAGAGGTAGAGATCGGGAGGCTCCTGCAGCTGATGCATGGATCATAACCCTTGGACTTAATTTTAAGTCTGAGGATTGATAACTGTTAATCCCTTGTTTATCCGATAATGTAAGACGTGGGATTGCTGGATTGTTTCAAGCGTAAGTTACACACGTGTAAATGAGTTTATGGTATAAACAGGAGCTGCCTGGTATGGGCAAATAGGCATATATTCCTCCGGATTTGTCATTATCACAGTACAAAGTCATTTCTTCTCAGATCATTAAAGTAAATAATGACCAATAAATTATTCCCCCACTGTATAAATCACAAGACAATTATACTTAACATTTCCAACACTTGGCTGTGGCCTCGCTGGCCAGGTTGATGGCCAGTGAGTCACATCGTCCATGCTGGCCGCTTCACGAAGCGGTTACGCAAGCACTTACGAACCTGGGGCCAGATTCACGAAAGGACTTACGCAAGCACTTACGAACGTGTACATCTTTCCTCAATCTTTGACGGCTTTGGTTACATTTATTAAACAGTTTATAAGCATGAAAACTTGCCAATTAACTGTTGTTATTGTTATAAACAGCCTCCTGGAGCTTCGCAGCTCATTAACTGTTTAATAATTGTAAACAAAGCCGCATAAGGTTGAGAAAAGATGTACAGGGGTCAGATTCACGAAAGCACTTACAAACCTGTACATCTTTTCTCAATCTTTGGCGGCTTTGTTTACAATTATTAAACAGTTAATGACCTCCGAAGCACCAGGAGGCTGTTTATAACAATAACAACAGCTAAATGGGACGTTTTCATGCTTGTAAACTGTTTAATAAATGTAACCCAAGCCGTCAAAGATTGAGGAAAGATGTAAACGTTCGTAAGTGCTTGCGTAAGTCATTTCGTGAATCTGGCCCCAGGTTCGTAAGTACTTGCGTAACTGCTTCGTGAATCTGGCCCCTGGTGAATCTTAATATAGGAGGCAACAGAGCATAATGCTGTGGACCAAATATCACTGATGTCGCCTACGATACAAAAGTGTAAACACGCACTACAAAAGGGGATTACATCTTTACAATCTGGGGTAGATTGATTCTCAACATTTATTGTGTGAAAACCCACGTAGGCCTAATTCAAAGACGTTCTTAAGCCGTTCTGGAGATATTCCAAAACTTGGAACGGACCTAAAACTCTCAGAAAATGCATGCTACTAAAAAAACAAGTGTGTTGATATAATTTTAAAATAATCCAGTGTATCGGCTGATATAGGGAATCTGTCTAATAAGTTGACTTAACTTGCAATATGGTCTTCTGTCCTCCCTCGCATCCCCCTCACACAGTCCCCCAATGAAATCACTCATTACAAAACCAGGAGTCATTACAGGAAGTGCAAAATAGATCCGTTGAAAAGCAAAAGTGCAATATGTACACTTTAGGACAAATTCTATACTATACATTAATGGCCTATGATTTTTCAGCAGTCTCCCTCTACATGGAAGAGTTCAGTATTATCAGACCTTTACAAGTGCTCAAGAGAATGCGTGATAAAACATCCAAGAGGATCCAGGGCAATGAAGGGACGACGACGTTTCGGTCCGTCCTTTCACCTTCTAGTGTGTGGTCTGGTCAACATACTTTAGCCACGGTATTGTGACTCATTGCCTGCACCTTTACTCTTCGCTGGGCCTTATGTTCATCGTGTTCATCATGTTTATGGCATCTTTACCCCTTCATTGGTTCCTTTGTGCATTTCCTTCCATATCGTTCACTCCAGTATGTTGTTATTTTGTTGTGCACATTAGGAACCGGGCCTTCCAGTATCTTCCATAGATATATTATGTGATGGGTCTCTTGTCTTCTTTCCTCAGCACATTTCGAGATCTTTGAGGCGGTTTTCTGGTATAGTTTTACTGTGTATGCCTATCATATGTCTTCTGTGTGTGTGTATGCCTATAGTATGTCTTCTGTGTGTGTGTATGCCTATCATATGTCTTCTGTGTGTGTGTATGCCTATCATATGTCTTCTGTGTGTGTGTATGCCTATAGTATGTCTTCTGTGTGTGTGTATGCCTATAGTATGTCTTCTGTGTGTGTGTATGCCTATCATATGTCTTCTGTGTGTGTGTATGCCTATAGTATGTCTTCTGTGTGTGTGTGTATGCCTATAGTATGTCTTCTGTGTGTATGCCTATAGTATGTCTTCTGTGTGTGTGTGTATGCCTATCATATGTCTTCTGTGTGTGTGTATGCCTATCATATGTCTTCTGTGTGTGTGTATGCCTATCATATGTCTTCTGTGTGTGTGTATGCCTATCATATGTCTTCTGTGTGTGTGTATGCCTATCATATGTCTTCTGTGTGTGTGTATGCCTATAGTATGTCTTCTGTGTGTGTGTGTATGCCTATCATATGTCTTCTGTGTGTGTGTATGCCTATAGTATGTCTTCTGTGTGTGTGTATGCCTATAGTATGTCTTCTGTGTGTGTGTATGCCTATCATATGTCTTCTGTGTGTGTGTATGCCTATAGTATGTCTTCTGTGTGTGTGTATGCCTATCATATGTCTTCTGTGTGTGTGTATGCCTATCATATGTCTTCTGTGTGTGTGTATGCCTATCATATGTCTTCTGTGTGTGTGTATGCCTATCATATGTCTTCTGTGTGTGTGTATGCCTATAGTATGTCTTCTGTGTGTGTGTGTATGCCTATCATATGTCTTCTGTGTGTGTGTATGCCTATCATATGTCTTCTGTGTGTGTGTATGCCTATAGTATGTCTTCTGTGTGTGTGTATGCCTATCATATGTCTTCTGTGTGTGTGTATGCCTATAGTATGTCTTCTGTGTGTGTGTATGCCTATAGTATGTCTTCTGTGTGTGTGTATGCCTATCATATGTCTTCTGTGTGTGTGTATGCCTATAGTATGTCTTCTGTGTGTGTGTGTATGCCTATCATATGTCTTCTGTGTGTGTGTATGCCTATCATATGTCTTCTGTGTGTGTGTATGCCTATAGTATGTCTTCTGTGTGTGTGTATGCCTATCATATGTCTTCTGTGTGTGTGTATGCCTATAGTATGTCTTCTGTGTGTGTGTATGCCTATAGTATGTCTTCTGTGTGTGTGTATGCCTATCATATGTCTTCTGTGTGTGTGTATGCCTATAGTATGTCTTCTGTGTGTGTGTGTATGCCTATAGTATGTCTTCTGTGTGTGTGTATGCCTATAGTATGTCTTCTGTGTGTGTGTGTATGCCTATCATATGTCTTCTGTGTGTGTGTATGCCTATCATATGTCTTCTGTGTGTGTGTATGCCTATCATATGTCTTCTGTGTGTGTGTATGCCTATCATATGTCTTCTGTGTGTGTGTATGCCTATCATATGTCTTCTGTGTGTGTGTATGCCTATAGTATGTCTTCTGTGTGTGTGTGTATGCCTATCATATGTCTTCTGTGTGTGTGTATGCCTATAGTATGTCTTCTGTGTGTGTGTATGCCTATAGTATGTCTTCTGTGTGTGTGTATGCCTATCATATGTCTTCTGTGTGTGTGTATGCCTATAGTATGTCTTCTGTGTGTGTGTATGCCTATCATATGTCTTCTGTGTGTGTGTATGCCTATCATATGTCTTCTGTGTGTGTGTATGCCTATCATATGTCTTCTGTGTGTGTGTATGCCTATCATATGTCTTCTGTGTGTGTGTATGCCTATAGTATGTCTTCTGTGTGTGTGTGTATGCCTATCATATGTCTTCTGTGTGTGTGTATGCCTATCATATGTCTTCTGTGTGTGTGTATGCCTATAGTATGTCTTCTGTGTGTGTGTATGCCTATCATATGTCTTCTGTGTGTGTGTATGCCTATCATATGTCTTCTGTGTGTGTGTATGCATACCATATGTCCTCTGTGTGTGTGTGTATGCATACCATGTCTTCTGTGTGTGTATGCATACCATATGTCCTCTGTGTGTGTATGCATACCATATGTCTTGTGTGTGTGTGTGTATGCATACCATATGTCTTGTGTGTGTGTGTGTGTATGCATACCATATGTCTTGTGTGTGTGTGTATGCCTACCATATGTCTTCCCTGTATTTCTTCTATTTCGTTAATCTCTCCTGCCTTGAAAGGAGGAGTGAGTATCGAGGTGCATGCAAGGTGGAAAAGCCAATTCATCTTCTAAATATTATAGCACTTACAGCAGCTATTGATCGAACGTACAAACAATTAATTGTCTCATAAAAAAATAAGTTTTCTACTACTGGACCACTGCAAATATTATGTTAAAGGTGGACCAGTAAGTATATATCAATCTAAGAGGAATAGAAGCATTGTGTCCTTGTATTTAGAGGATTTCATAATTCCTTTTTCTGGCTGATGCTACAGTTGCTCTTATGCTTACTACATATGTCGTCTAATACCCTTATCCCAAAACCGTTTACATGTCTGCTCTATGAGAAGATCTGACGAGTCTTGTATCGTGTACATATGGTAGGGGCATAACTGGCCGACCCCTCACAGTGTTCAAGAGAGAACTGGATAAGCACCTCCAAAGGATACCTGATCAACCAGGCTGTGACTCGTACGTCAGGCTGCGAGCAGCCGCGTCCAACAGCCTGGTTGATCAGTCCGGCAACCAGGAGGCCTGGTCGACGACCGGGCCGCGGGGACGCTAAGCCCCGGAAGCACCTCAAGGTAAGGTGTATCCAGTTTAAGTACATCGCTTTTTCCATATGTGACCTTGCTGCGGTCCGTACATCATCCTCACTCTTACTTATGTCGTGCCTCGACCATTGTCCCTCCTGTGGGCCCTCTTACCTTTCATCAACTTCCTTTTTTCCTGTATGGTCGTCTCGCTTGCAGAATTCTCTCTCGGTTCATGTTACCAATATTTCTCCTCGTGTTGTCCCATGGAGGGTCCCACTTCCCAAGTGTTGCAAAGCCTTGACCCACGTGGCAAAGGTTTCTAACCCTCCTACGGATCTGAAGCGCCTTTTTCTTGCACACTTTTCTTCACACTCCCGCTCCGTTACCGTCTTCACAGATGGGTCCGAGTGTACCGATGGTGTAGGCTACTCCGGTGTATGTCCTGACCACACCTATATGTGCCTCCTGCCCCCAGGCACTTAGCATCTTCACAGCAGAACCTTATGCCATTTTGTATGCAATTGTCGCTGCTTTCTCGCTGTCAACATTCCTTTGTCATAACTATAGTGACTCTCGCAGTGCCTCGTGGCTCTGGAGTCATTTAATCCTAGCCATCTTGTGGTAGTCGAAATTAAAAATTGGCCATTTCTTGTCTCCAATAGATTTAAGACAGTTGAGTTTTGCTGGATTCCCAGCCACATTGGTGTGTCCTTAAATGAGTGCGCGGACGCTGCTGCTAACGCGGCTATCATGTTTTGTCCAAAAACCGTTTCCACATTTGTCCTATTTTTCCACAAACGTGTTACTTATTCCGACGTCTACCCAGTTAGTCATTCCTCAATCCATGCCTGATGGTAAGGTCGTTGTTTTCTTATTGCTGGTCTTACAGGTAGACTGCTCTCTCCGCCCTTTTACCACCGTAACCGGCGGTGGGAAACGGCTCTGACGAGGTTACATATTGGCCATACACGTTTAACTCACGGACACTTAATGGAACGCCGCCCTGCTCCTTATTGTCCAAACTGCATTGTTCTCCTTACATTCGTGCATAACCTTATTGAATGTCCTGACTTCCAGGACGTGTGTGTCTTGCTTCCCGACCGTCACTTGTCCCACGATAGAATTCTTGGTGAATTGGATACCTCTGATATCGCTCGCCTCATGTGCTTTTGTTCTCGTATTGGCATCCTTGGTGATATTTAGCGCCTTCTGAACATGGTGCAACTTTGATGGTGCCACATAGTCTCTTCTGCTTGGCGGCGCCATCTGATAATTACTTTCCATATCCAACTTGCTGGAAATTATTAGTGTTGAATATTATTTATTCTTTCGTCGATTGGAAAAAAAATTGTATCTGTTTACAGTCTTTGAATGTCTCATACTGAGGCAATATTCATGCTGATTTTGGAAGTGTCGACAAAAGATGTCACGAAACTGCTCCTTTTGAATCTCTCTCTTTTTGAATAAAAAAAATTATATGACTTTTCGCACCTCCGTTTACCAGCTTATCGATCAAGTTGAAACATTCCGTTGAGTGTGTATGACACGAACACCTGACCACTATAGCGCATACTGTGTCGTGTAGACCTGCACATTTCTGGTTGGAAATACAGCTTTAACCTAAACAACATTTTCCATTTATGTGCACATTTCAGCATTTTGAGGATGTGGGCAACTGTATCCCATACGACTACATCTGTATACATTAAGAGAATGGTCCGTCCACCCAATGGTGGAGAATGGTCCGTCCGGTCTGTGGGTGTAGGTGGCCCTACACCCACAACGGGTGTAGGGCGACCCACCCCACCCACCTACTGCCCTCCCCCCCCCCCATTATGCTGCATTTACACACGTTTGACTTCCTGGTCATTAGCTCTACTATCTGCGCTCTCGCTTTGTTCCATTACTAGTCTCATTACCAACAGCAGTTCACATTAAATACTTAGTGTTGTTTCTCTCATTCTGTGCTGAAATCAGGCCATCTTTGTCTCATTTACTGTGAGTGGGTGGGTGGGTGTGTAGAGCTGGTGGAGGCTGGGATGTGGGAGTGGGTGTAAGCATGGTGGGTGGGCAGGGTGTATGGGCATGCCATGGTTGTGGTAGTGGACTTGTCATGGGTGAGTGTGGAGGGAATGGGCATATGCTTTGTAGAGGGGGGTGGGTGGGTGTGTAGCGCTGGTGGAGGCTGGGATGTGGGAGTGGGTGTAAGCATGGTGGGTGGGCAGGGTGTATGGGCATGCCATGGGTGTGGTAGTGGACTTGTCATGGGTGAGTGTGGAGGGAATGGGCATATGCTTTGTAGAGGGGGGTGGGTACATTGTACGTGTGGGCATAGGTTGCAGGGTGGGGGAGAGGGGGGGGGGAGGGCAGTAGGTGGGTGGGGTGGGTGGCCCTACACCCGTTGTGGGGCTAGCTGGGTGTGGTGGGGATCGAGAGGGGGAGCTGGAAAGCTGCAGGAACACGCAAGCCATAGATCACTAAGAACTCTTAATTAACCCGGCCAGGATTCGAACCCATGCCGTCCAGGATAACCTCTAAGATTACACAGTACCGTGACCACCGCACCAATGATAGTTTAGACGATCATTGGTGCGGTGATTGGGCCCCTCACAGTAACCACAGTGTCATGGCCCCTCACAGCAACCACCGTGTCATGGCCCCCTCACAGTAACCACAGTGTCATGCCCCCTTACAGTAACCACAGTGTCATGGGCCCCCTCACAGTAACCACAGTGTCATGGGGCCCTCACAGTAACCACAGTGTCATGGGCCCCTCACAGTAACCACAGTGTCATGGGCCCCTCACAGTAACCACAGTGACATGGGCCTCTCACAGTAACCACAGTGTCATGGCCCCCTCACAGTAACCACAGTGTCATGGGGCCCTCACAGTAACCACAGTGTCATGGCCCCCTCACAGTAACCACAGTGACATGGGCCCCTCACAGTAACCACAGTGGCATGGGCCCCTCACAGTAACCACAGTGTCATGGCCCCCTCACAGTAACCAGTGTCATGGGCCCCTCACAGTAACCACAGTGTCATGGGCCCCTCACAGTAACCACAGTGTCATGGGTCCCTCACAGTAACCAGTGTCATGGGCCCCTCACAGTAACCACAGTGTCATGGGGCCCTCACAGTAACCACAGTGTCATGGCCCCTCACAGTAACCACAGTGTCATGGGCCCCTCACAGTAACCACAGTGTCATGGCCCCTCACAGTAACCACAGTGTCATGGGTCCCTCACAGTAACCAGTGTCATGGGCCCCTCACAGTAACCACAGTGCCATGGCCCCTCACAGTAACCACAGTGTCATGGGCCCCCCTCACAGTAACAACAGTGTCATGGCCCCTCACAGTAACAACAGTGTCATGGCCCCTCACAGTAACCACAGTGTCATGGCCCCTCACAGTAACCACAGTGTCATGGGCCCCCCTCACAGTAACAACAGTGTCATGGCCCCTCACAGTAACAACAGTGTCATGGCCCCTCACAGTAACCACAGTGTCATGGGCCCCCTCACAGTAACCACAGTGTCATGGGCCCCCTCACAGTAACAACAGTGTCATGGGCCCCCCTCACAGTAACAACAGTGTCATGGCCCCTCACAGTAACAACAGTGTCATGGCCCCCTCACAGTAACCACAGTGTCATGGGCCCCTCACAGAAACCACAGTCATGGTCCCCTCACAGTAACCACAGTCATGGCCCCTCACAGTACCCACAGTCATGGCCCCCTCACAGTACCCACAGTATCATGGCCCCCTCACAGTAACCACAGTGTCATGGCCCCTCACAGTAACCACAGTCATGGCTCCCCTCACAGTAACCACAGTGTCATGGCCCCTCACAGTAACCACAGTATCATGGCCCCCTCACAGTAACCAGTGTCATGGCCCCCTCACAGTAACCACAGTGTCATGGCCCCTCACAGTAACCACAGTGTCATGGCCCCTCACAGTAACCACAGTCATGGCTCCCCTCACAGTAACCACAGTGTCATGGCCCCTCACAGTAACCACAGTATCATGGCCCCCTCACAGTAACCAGTGTCATGGCCCATCACAGTAACCAGTGTCATTATATAATAATTATATATATATATATATATATATATATATATATATATATATATATATATATATATATATATATATATATGTATATATATATATATATATATGTCGTACCTAGTAGCCAGAACGCACTTCTCAGCCTACTATGCAAGGCCCGATTTGCCTAATAAGCCATGTTTTCCTGAATTAATATATTTTCTTTATTTTTTTTCTTATGAAATGATAAAGCTACCCATTTCATTATGTATGAGGTCAATTGTTTTTTATTGGAGATAAAATTAAAGTAGATATATGACCGAACCTAACCAACCCTACCTAACCTAACCTAACCTATCTTTATAGGTTAGGTTAGGTAGCCGAAAAAGTTAGGTTAGGTTAGGTAGGTTAGGTAGTCGAAAAACAATTAATTCATGAAAACTTGGCTTATTAGGCAAATCGGGCCTTGCATAGTAGGCTGAGAAGTGAGTTCTGGCTACTAGGTACGACATATCCCCTACTGCAGATATGACGTTTTGTAAGGGACACTAGCTGATCGCGGATTGGCCGACTTAGGTCGCGGGCGACCAATCAGAGCCCGCTGTGACGTCACCGAGTGCCCAGGGCGGCGCCAACGTCAGTGTTGACCTGACCGTAGATGCGAGAGGATGCACCTCGGTCAGCTCTTAAGGATTTGAGGCTCTACAAGCTTTTTCTCAGTGGATTAGAGCTAGCCATCGCAGCCCACCTTATATATTGGAGACCCCGCGCTTCTGGAAAGCAAAAAGGAACCAAGTTTGAGCAAAAGTGTGCCAAACTTGGAAAATATTCGGCGACGACGCTGGGCGGCGACGCTGGACGTTGAGGGCCTGGAAGGTGTGGCGGGGAAGCCTAGCTGTGACCCGGTCACATTCACTGAGGGTTTTGGAGGGACGACACCGTTCCTAGGACAAGGAGCAACGCCTTGTGGAAGGGGCGAGTGTGGGAAATAGTGATTAGATTAGCTCAGTGCCCATTGATGAACCAGGATTGGGGTAGCTGAATCTCAGGGATTGGAACGGCGACGACGCGAAGGCTTCACGACACCTGAGGACCTGTGGAACGTTCCTGGATCGTCAAGGACCGACTCAGGAAGTGTGGGCACCTCACACCATCAGGGACAGGCGTCGTGAGCCAGGAATGTGAAGGTAGATCACTTTCCCTCCCATTACCCCTTGTGTGAGTAGGCTAGTTAGGCCACAATATTTACTTGTGTATGTGGCAATAGGACATTAATACTTTAGTAGTAGAATAGGCTGCAGAGCAGCTTGTGTCCAAGACCGTTGGAGAGGACAGTGTGTATGGATGGCAGGACAGTGAAGAAGAGGTGCCGACGTGGTGAAGAGGCCCTCCTGTGAGAGAGAGTGTTGGAGGTCGTGGAAGAAAAGTTGCTGACGATCTCCAGATTTATTATCCTTATTTTCATATTCATGTATTACTTGTGATTGTATGTGTGTTCATGTAATTTGTGTCAGTAAATTCACACATTTTATCATTGTGTTAAAGTGTGCCTCCATTATAATATTTCTCTATGAGCATACACGAAGGTTATCATAGTACCACCGAGGGAACACCACGTTCTCTATAGCAGTTCTTATTGCCTGGAGAGTGGTAAAAAACAGCACAGACTCATATAAAAGTATAACCTTAGCCATCCGATCAGTATCAGTGCCTGAATGGTGGCAACTAGTAACGTAGTGGCTAGAGAGAGGTAAAGCCACACAGACCTTCCTGGGAGAGTACCCTGGGTCAACAGTCCGATAGCAGATCTATAGGAGTAGCAACCTTCTGGCAACAAACAATATATAATACACCCAATGAACTGCATCGCTGGGGTGCAGATATAATAACCCAGCTGGCGACCTTGTTAAGAAGAAGATAGAGAAGACAGGCGGGAAAGGAGTTCCTGCAACCTTTTTGTCTGGCAGGCAAGACTCAGGGAGGTTATTGTTATAAGGTAAGCCTGAGTCTTCCTTCACTCCTCCACGGGTCTAGGCCGGAACTGTTAACAGCAGTTTCCCCGTGTTTGACTGAAGGGCTTCCCGGGTGAATCAGTGGCACGCCCCTTTTGTGATGGAAGCAAAGACCTGCGGAGGTGGGCATTGTTGGTCCTCTCCTGTGTGACCAAGGAGACTCCGGTGAATCCTGGGAGTCGGAGGGGCTGAGTATTCGGCCTTTTGAGCCCCTAGCAGCCGAGTCCCAGCAGAGCCCCGGCCCACCCCCCGTGACAAGAACGTGATCGGATGGCTAAGGTTACACTTTTATATAAGTCTGTGCTGTTTTTTACCACTCTCCAGGTAATAAGAACTTCTATAGAGAACGTGGTGTTCCCTCGGTGGTACTATGATAACCTTCGTGTATGCTCATAGAGAAATATTATAATGGAGGCACACTTTAACACAATGATAAAATGTGTGAATTTACTGACACAAATTACATGAACACACATACTATCACAATATATATATAAAGCCTACAGGGCAAGGTGCTCAGTAGTCTGCACTGACAAATTCACAAAGACCTGAATGTTGTAGCATTAAATATTATGATAGATATCGTGAGGAGACATTCACATATGGGACTAATAGAACAAGAACCCGGCAATGTGATGTTATAGTGGCCAGAATACGCCTGGGATATAGACGTATCTGGCAGCTTTCTCAAAACCCAAATGTCGAGTACACAATGTGTCAACTTTGTGAAAGAGAAAACATCCACTCTCTTGAACATTATATTGTAGAATGTCCCATATTGACTAACTTTCGCCCTCCTGGGCTAAGGTATGCTGAACTCTGTAGTTACTATATGAGTACTGGAACACTTGATATATTGGACTTGTACCCAAGATTGACCATGCAATGTATCAACTATATATCAACTACACATACAATGTATGTATGTGATGTAACTATATAACTTGAGCTTGTAAAAACACCTTAATCACCTTCAGTGGTCAAGTACTTAATAACACACTAGTTTCTATAGCAGCTATCTTACCCTCTCAGAGTAGGAGAGCCATAAATGTATGTATATGTATTTGTGTGCGTAAGTATATGTATGTATGTGTATAAAGTATATGTGGAAGCTAATCGGAATTACATTTCACCTTTGTAAATGCACATTAATGACACTCTGTAAAGAACACATCGACCACTTTATGTAGGGCAGACGTAACTCTGTGTATCAACGTATTTATATATGTAGGTTAGATTAACATTTTAAAAGCACAACAATCACCTTCTGCGGTTGATTGTTCAATACACCACTGAACTATATGTTTAACAGATCTCTCACTCTGTCCATGGAGGACAGAAGAAAATGTATATATGCTGGTTAGCATTGTAAATGTCTGGCCACGTCTGGGGTAGAAAAAATAAATAAAAAACCTGACAAACTTTGCATTATAAGGATAGAAGAAGAGTGAACAATAAAGTGATTATACACAACTGCGGTGTTACCAAGTCTACGGAAACAACGCTCCTTGTTTCATTATGTGGCAGTATTAGTAATGTTGCGCCTCTTGTCTCGATTCTAGTTAGTGCTTCACCACTACACACACACACACACACACACACAGTAACCACACACACACACACACACACACACACACACACACACACACACACACACACACACACACACACACACACTATGCTCCGTCAGAGGTAAACAACACTGCCTACCCAACTTGGGTTTACTCATTAAAAGCCGTCACCGTTACAGGAGGAAAATTAATGTTGGTACTAACGCTCTTTGGCACAGTTACTTTCTGGTAACTGGCACCCGTGACTGGCACCTCTAGTAACTGGCACCCGTGACTGGCACCTCTAGTAACTGGCACCCGTGACTGGCACCCGTGACTGGCACCCGTGACTGGCACCTCTAGTAACTGGCACCCGTGACTGGCACCTCTAGTAACTGGCACCCGTGACTGGCACCTCTAGTAACTGGCACCCGTGACTGGCACCTCTAGTAACTGGCACCCGTGACTGGCACCCGTGACTGGCACCCGTGACTGGCACCTCTAGTAACTGGCACCCGTGACTGGCACCTCTAGTAACTGGCACCCGTGACTGGCACCTCTAGTAACTGGCACCCGTGACTGGCACCCGTGACTGGCACCTCTAGTAACTGGCACCCGTGACTGGCACCTCTAGTAACTGGCACCCGTGACTGGCACCCGTGACTGGCACCCGTGACTGGCACCTCTAGTAACTGGCACCCGTGACTGGCACCTCTAGTAACTGGCACCCGTGACTGGCACCCGTGACTGGCACCCGTGACTGGCACCCGTGACTGGCACCTCTAGTAACTGGCACCCGTGACTGGCACCTCTAGTAACTGGCACCTCTAGTAACTGGCACCCGTGACTGGCACCTCTAGTAACTGGCACCCGTGACTGGCACCTCGCGAGTGACGTGGTCACATTAGCGAGAGGCGCCGCTAATGGTTTCCTTTCAGGTTACATAAATAAATCAAATTATCATTTAAACATTACCTTAACAGTTCCAGATAATGGTTGAGGCAGCTAGCTATTAGTTTGGATAAACGTTGTAATTACAGGTTAATATGATGCGTTTAAAGGGAAAGGGGGCACCATACCCTCCCCCCTGACGCCATCTAGCGGCGAAGCGTCGCCAACACGACAGGGGACCAACACACAGCCTTGTGATGGGCTGGGCGCATCCGATCCCATGATCGTCGTCGCCCCTAAATCAACACAACAACAACCTTGTGATGGGTGACTCCTGGTTCAACCTTGAAGCCGAGCGGACGTCTGGACACCACCTCCGCCTGGGAGCCGCCTGATCACGTCTTGTTTTGGCTTTGCTACTGCCGTTTGGCATCCCTTTTCAACGGTCTGATTGTACGACTCTTGGCGCACATACCGCCTTGGGTCACGGGATTGTTGATAAGAGTTTTTTTTGGCGTGTTCTGGCTGGTTCTCCCGGCGGGGTGACGGTGTTCGGGGGGCGGCTTGGCCGAGAGGTGCCGAGGCTTGGTGGGTCTTGGTGGGCTCCTGGTGTGCCCTCGGTCGTGGTGGGCGGCCGGTTTCTGCTCTGCCGGAGGACACTGGATGACTTTTGCGTTTTGGTTGGGGGTCGAGTTTTGGTTTTACTACCTGGTGTTCTCTGTGTGGGGCGGGGCCGGTGCTTGTCACCCTGAGGGACTCCCCCCAATCATCTGCCCCTCTGTGCGTTTATTTGCCGTATGGCATATTAGTTTCTAGTGATTGGCGTCACTCGTTTCGCGAGTTAGCTTGGCGTTTTACCTTTCCTGGCTTCGCGATTCACCCTTAACGGGTCCTCCGGGGCGCATCCGATCCCACGATCGTCGTCGCCCCTAAATCAACAACAACAACCTGAACAAATCCACAAGGGCCGTGACGAGGATTCGAACCTGCGTCCGAGAGCATCCCAGACGCTGCCTTACAACACCCTTACAACACACAACCTTGTGACAACATGTGTGTTCTGTAAACGGAATCTTCGAGACGAAATCAACACCGAAACTCAATCCTTAATAGTGACTTGCAGCCAGTTTAGTTATTATGGTGTAAGAGAGAGTTTACACTACAAAATAGTGACGGCATCGACACCCGCCATTATTACAACAAACTCCCCACTTCGTCGCCCAGTCACTTGGGCTGGACGGTAGAGCGACGGCCTCCCTTCTAGCACCACCCCAGCAAGGGCAAGAACAACCCCAGCAAGGGCAAGAACAACCCCAGCAAGGGCAAGAACAACCCCAGCAAGGGCAAGAACAACCCCAGCAAGGGCAAGAACAACCCCAGCAAGGGCAAGAACAACCCCAGCCTCAATTTAGAATCTTACATTAAAAATTAAATTACATTAAGTGCACCAACACTGACCTACTGGTATATATAAAGATATACCGGAAGGTCAATGGGGGGCGGCAATCAGCCTGTCTGGGGCCTTCTCATTGGTCACTTCTTGAACCACTGAAGAAGAGGATCACTACTTCTTGAACCACTGAAGGAGAGGATCACCACTTCTTGAACCACTGAAGGAGAGGATCACTACTTCTTGAACCACTAAAGGAGAGGATCACCACTTCTTGAACCACTGAAGGAGAGGATCACTACTTCTTGAACCACTAAAGGAGAGGATCACCACGTCTTGAACCACTGAAGATGATCACTGAAGGAGAGGATCACCACTTCTTGAACCACTGAAGGAGAGGATCACTACTTCTTGAACCACTAAAGGAGAGGATCACCACTTCTTGAACCACTGAAGATGATCACTGAAGGAGAGGATCACCACTTCTTGAACCACTGAAGGAGAGGATCACCACTTCTTGAACCACTGAAGGAGAGGATCACCACTTCTTGAAGCACTGAAGGAGAGGATCACCACTTCTTGAACCACTGGAGGAGAGGATCACTACTTCTTGAACCACTGAAGATGATCACTGAAGGAGAGGATCACCACTTCTTGAACCACTGAAGGAGAGGATCACCACTTCTTGAACCACTGAAGGAGAGGATCACCACTTCTTGAAGCACTGAAGGAGAGGATCACCACTTCTTGAACCACTGAAGGAGAGGATCACCACTTCTTGAACCACTGGAGGAGAGGATCACTACTTCTTGAACCACTGAAGATGATCACTGAAGGAGAGGATCACCACTTCTTGAACCACTGAAGGAGAGGATCACCACTTCTTGAACCACTGAAGGAGAGGATCACCACTTCTTGAACCACTGGAGGAGAGGATCACTACTTCTTGAACCACTAAAGGAGAGGATCACCACGTCTTGAACCACTGAAGATGATCACTGAAGGAGAGGATCACCACTTCTTGAACCACTGAAGGAGAGGATCACCACTTCTTGAACCACTGAAGGAGAGGATCACCACTTCTTGAACCACTGAAGGAGTGGATCACCACTTCTTGAACCACTGAAGGAGAGGATCACCACTTCTTGAACCACTGAAGAAGAGGATCACTACTTCTTGAACCACTGAAGAAGAGAATCACTACTTCTTGAACCACTGAAGGAGAGGATCACTACTTCTTGAACCACTAAAGAAGAGGATCACTACTTCTTGAACCACTGAAGGAGAGGATCACCACTTCTTGAACCACTGAAGGAGAGGATCATCACTTCTTGAACCACTGGAGGAGAGGATCACCACTTCTTGAACCACTGAAGGAGAGGATCACCACTTCTTGAACCACTGAAGGAGAGGATCACCACTTCTTGAACCACTGAAGGAGAGGATCACCACTTCTTGAACCACTGAAGGAGAGGATCATCACTTCTTGAACCACTGGAGGAGAGGATCACCACTTCTTGAACCACTGAAGGAGAGGATCACCACTTCTTGAACCACTGAAGGAGAGGATCACCACTTCTTGAACCAATGAAGAAGATGATCACTACTTCTTGAACCACTGAAGAAGAGGATCACTACTTCTTGAACCACTGAAGATGATCACTACTTCTTGAAGCGCTGAAGATGATCACCACTTCTTGAACCACTGAAGAAGAGGATCACTACTTCTTGAACCACTGAAGAAGAGAATCACTACTTCTTGAACCACTGAAGGAGAGGATCACTACTTCTTGAACCACTAAAGAAGAGGATCACTACTTCTTGAACCACTGAAGAAGATGATCACCACTTCTTGAACCACTGAAGAAGATGATCACTACTTGAACCACTGAAGAAGAGGATCACTACTTCTTGAACCACTGAAGAAGATGATCACCACTTCTTGAACCACTGAAGAAGATGATCACTACTTCTTGAACCACTGAAGAAGAGGATCACTACTTCTTGAACCACTGAAGAAGATGATCACCACTTCTTGAACCACTGAAGAAGAGGATCACTACTTCTTGATCCACTGAAGATGATGATGATCACTTCTTGAACCACTGAAGAAGATGATCACTACTTCTTGAACCACTGAAGAAGAGGATCACTACTTCTTGAACCACTGAAGAAGATGATCACCACTTCCTGAACCACTGAAGAAGATGATCACTACTTCTTGAACCACTGAAGAAGATGATCACTACTTCTTGAAGCGCTGAAGATGATGATCACCACTTCTTGAACCACTGAAGAAGATGATCACTACTTCTTGAACCACTGAAGAAGATGATCACCACTTCTTGAACCACTGAAGAAGATGATCACTACTTCTTGAAGCGCTGAAGATGATCACCACTTCTTGAACCACTGAAGAAGATGATCACCACTTCTTGAACCACTGAAGGAGAGGATCACCACTTCTTGAACCACTGAAGGAGAGGATCACCACTTCTTGAACCACTGAAGGAGAGGATCACCACTTCTTGAACCACTGAAGGAGTGGATCACTACTTCTTGAACCACTGAAGAAGATGATCACCACTTCTTGAACCACTGAAGAAGATGATCACTACTTCTTGAACCACTGAAGGAGAGGATCACCACTTCTTGAACCACTGAAGGAGTGGATCACTACTTCTTGAACCACTGAAGAAGAGGATCACTACTTCTTGAACCACTGAAGAAGATGATCACCACTTCTTGAACCACTGAAGAAGATGATCACTACTTCTTGAACCACTGAAGAAGATGATCACCACTTCTTGAACCACTGAAGAAGATGATCACTACTTCTTGAAGCGCTGAAGATGATCACCACTTCTTGAACCACTGAAGGAGTGGATCACTACCAACTACCAGCTGTTATTGAGTTATTTTTGCAGTGATCTTTAAACCAGAAGTTAACCCTAACCTAACCTTACGGCCTCCTTTTGGAATATAATCTATGAACGAGGTTTTATAGCTAGATTTACACCACAGGGGTAGTGTAGGTCCCTTGTAACACAGTTTACACCCGGACAGTAGTGTAGCGCCCCTAGTAACAGTTTACATCTGGACAGTAGTGTAGCGCCCCTGGTAACAGTTTACATCTGGACCTAAGTGTAGCGCCCCTGGTAACAGTTTACATCTGGACAGAAGTGTAGCGCCCCTGGTAACAGTTTACATCTGGACAGTAGTGTAGCGCCCCTGGTAACAGTTTACACCTGGACAGGGTAGTGTAGCGACCCTGGTAACACAGTTTACACCCGGACAGTGTAGTGTAGCGACCCTGGTAACACAGTTTACACCCGGACAGTGTAGTGTAGCCCCACTGGTAACAGTTTACACCTGGACAGTGTAGTGTAGCCCCACTGGTAACAGTTTACACCTGGACACTCTGGCCGTAACCTCATTATTGCAGTCTGCCTATATAACCCCTTTGATGCTCAGGTAAATTCCTGCTGTTATTATTGAAGTACTTTTACGTTAAGAGACGGATCAGTTGACCCTAGTACCCTGTACACACACACACACACACACACACACACACACACACACACACACACACACACACACACACACACACAAACTGAACAAAAGGGCGTGGAGGAACTTTCGGAATAACAGAACACCAGAAAGCAGAGAGAGATACCAGAGAACCAGGAATGAGTATGTCAGGGTGAGAAGAGAAGCAGAGAAAAGTTATGAAAATGATATAGCAAACAAAGCCAAGACCGAACCAAAGCTACTCCACAGTCACATCAGAAGGAAAACAACAGTGAAAGAACAGGTAGTGAAACTTAGAACAGGCGAGGACAGGTGTACAGAGAATGACAAAGAGGTGTGTGATGAACTCAACAAGAGGTTCCAAGAGGTCTTCACAACAGAAAAAGGCGAGGTCACTGTGCTAGGAGAAAGGGAAGTAAACCAGGCGGCCTTGGAAGAGTTCGAAATTACGAGAGAGGTCAAGAGACACCTGCTGGATCTGGATGTTAGAAAGGCTGTTGGTCCAGACGGGATCTCGCCATGGGTACTGAAAGAGTGTACAGAGGCACTTTGCTTGCCACTCTCCACAGTGTATAGTAGGTCACTGGAGACGGGAGACCTACTAGAAATATGGAAGACGGCAAATGTGGTCCCAATATACAAAAAGGGCGACAGGCAAGAGGCACTGAACTACAGGCCAGTGTCCTTGACTTGTATACCATGCAAGGTGATGGAGAAGATCGTGAGAAAAAAAACTGGTAGCACATCTGGAGAGAAGGGACTTCGTGACAAATCGCCAACATGGGTTCAGGGAGGGTAAATCTTGCCTGACTGGCAAGATTTACACAATTCTACGACCAGGTGACACAGATTAAGCAAGAAAGAGAGGGCTGGGCGGACTGCATTTTCTTGGATTGTCGGAAAGCGTTTGACACAGTACCGCATAAGAGGCTGGTACATAAGCTGGAGAGACAGGCAGGTGTAGCTGGTAAGGTGCTCCAGTGGATAAGGGAGTACCTAAGCAACAGGAAGCAGAGAGTTACGGTGAGGGGTGAGACCTCCAATTGGCGTGAAGTTACCAGTGGAGTCCCACAGGGCTCTGTACTCGGTCCTATCTTGTTTCTGATATATGTAAATGATCTCCCGGAGGGTATAGATTCATTTCCCTCAATGTTTGCGGACGATGCCAAAATTATGAGAAGCATTAAGACAGAAGAGGACTGTTTGAGGCAAGAAGACCTAGACAAACTGAAGGAATGGTCGAACAAATGGTTGTTAGAGTTTAACCCAGCCAAATGTAATGTAATGAAGATAGGTGTAGGGAGCAGGAGGCCAAATACAAGGTATCATCTGGGAGAGGAAATTCTTCAGGAGAAAGAAAAAGACTTGGGAGTTGATATCACGCCAGACCTGTCTCCTGCAGCCCATATCAAGAGGATAACATCAGCATATGCATATGCCAGGCTGGCCAACATACGAACGGCATTCAGAAACTTGTGTAAAGAATCACTCAGAACTTTGTATACCACATATGTCAGGCCAATCCTGGAGTATGCAGCCCCAGCATGGAGTCCATATCTAGTCAAGGATAAGACTAAACTGGAAAAGGTTCAAAGGTTTGCCACCAGACTAGTACCCGAGCTGAGAGGTATGAGCTACGAGGAGAGACTACGGGAATTAAACCTCACTTCGCTGAAAGACAGAAGAGTTAGGGGGGACATGATCACCACATTCAAGATTCTCAAGGGAATTGATAGGGTATCTAAAGACAGGCTATTTAACACAAGGGGCACACGCACTAGGGGACACAGGTGGAAACTGAGCGTCCAAATGAGCCACAGAGATATTAGAAAGAACGTTTTTAGTGTCAGAGTGGTTGACAAATGGAATGCATAAGGTGGTGATGTGGTGGAGGCTGACTCCATACACAGTTTCAAGTGTAGATATGATAGAGCCCAATAGGCTCAGGAATCTGTACACCTGTTGATTGACGGT
The DNA here is from genome assembly GCF_040958095.1 of Procambarus clarkii. NCBI lineage: Eukaryota > Metazoa > Arthropoda > Malacostraca > Decapoda > Cambaridae > Procambarus > Procambarus clarkii. Next base: position 1,766,135 of record NC_091201.1, read on the forward strand.
TGAAAGGCGGGACCAAAGAGCCGGAGCTCAACCCCCGCAAACACAACTAGGTGAGTACACACACACACACACACACACAAGGCATGTGTGTGTGTGACATGAATGACAAGAACAAGGCATGCATAGATAAACTGCAGAAGGCAGCAACATTAGCCCACAGAATGAGAGTGAAGCTGATCATGGGGGACCTAAATCATGGAGAGATAAATTGGGAATCAAGGAATCGCCATGGAGGGGACGAAACGTGGGGAGCAAAGTTAGTAGATGTTATAGACAGGAATTTCCTAACACAACATGTGAAGGAAGACACAAGGGAAAGAGGAGGAGATGCACCGAGCCTATTAGACCTGATTTTCACCCAGAACGTAGAAGACATCGAGAATTTGGAGCATGAAATACCTCTACGAGCCAGCGACCATTGTGTCCTAGTCTTTGACTACATGATGAAATTCAAACTTGTGACCAAGGGACAAGAGGTCTGGGAAAGGAGAGTTGACTACAGGAAAGGGGATTACAGGAGAATAAGGGACTATCTGGGAGAAGTGCAGTGGGAGGAAGAAATTAGAGGAAAAACAGTCCAAGATATGATGGACCTGGTCATACAGAAATGCCAGGAGGCCGAAGAGAGATTTATACCAACAGTAAATGGAAAAAATAAGAGGGAATATAATAACCCATGGTTTAATACAGTGTCAGGAAGCAAAAATGGCCAGCAGGCGGGAGTGGAGGAAGTACAGAAGATAAAGGACAGAGGGCAACATGATCAGGTGCAACAGAGCTAGAAACGATTACATTAACATAAGACGAACATCGGAAAGGGACTATGAGAACGATATTGCGATCAAAGCGAAAAAGCAACCTAAGTTACTACACAGCCATATAAGAAGAAAAATGTCGGTGTACGACCAAGTGACAAGACTAAGGAAAACAGAGGGGGCATATACTGAAAGTGACAAGGAAATCTGCGAGGCACTGAATGCCAGTTTCCATGGAGTGTTCACTACCAAGCCTGAGCAGCTCCCATTGTTAGAAGGGATTGCCCTAGATGAAAGACTATCAGATATAGAGGTGACAGCAGGGGAAGTAATGAAACAGTTGACAACACTGGATGCAACTAAAGCAGTTGGACCAGACAAAGTATCACCGTGGATACTAAAAGAAGCAGCGCAGGCTCTCAGCGTGCCTCTGGCAATGATCTTTAATGAGTCGCTTATGTCGGGAGAATTGCCCAGTTGCTGGAAGAAGGCAAATGTCGTACCGATCTTCAAGAAAGGCGATAGGGAGGAGACACTTAACTATAGACCTGTATCACTGACAAGCATCCCCTGTAAAATACTGGAAAGAATAATTAGGCTACGACTGGTTGCACACCTGGAGAACATTAGGTTTGTGAACAAACATCAACATGGGTTCTGGAAAAGGAAATCGTGCCTAACAAACCTTTTGGAATTCTATGATAAAATAACGAGGATAAGACAGGACAGAGATGGTTGGGCAGACTGCATATTTCTGGACTGCCAAAAAGCCTTTGATACAGTACCGCACATGAGACTGCTGTTCAAACTCGAGAGGCAGGCGGGGGTGGGAGGAAAGGTCCTACCATGGATAAGGAACTACCTAACAGGAAGGAGCCAAAGAGTTACGGTAAGGGGGCGAGAAGTCGGACTGGCGAAAAGTAACGAGTGGAGTACCACAAGGATCGGTGCTGGGACCAATTCTATTTCTAATATGTGTTAACGACATGTTTACAGGAGTAGAGTCCTACATGTCGATGTTCGCGGATGACGCAAAGTTGATGAGAAGAGTTGTGACAGATGAGGATTGTAGGATCCTCCAAGAGGACCTGAACAGGTTGCAGAGATGGTAAGAGAAATGGCTACTGGAGTTCAACACGAGCAAATGTAAAGTTATGGAAATGGGACTAGGTGATAGGAGACCAAAGGGACAGTACACAATGAAGGGGAATTGCCTACCTGTGACGACGCGAGAAAGAGACATGGGCGTGGACATATCACCTAATCTGATAGGATTCTGAAGTCTGAAATCTCCTGAAGCACATATAAATAGGATAACGACAGCAGCGTACTCTACACTGGCAAAAGTTAGAACATCATTCAGAAACCTAAGTAAGGAGGCATTTAGAGCGCTTTACACTGCCTACGTGAGGCCAGTTTTAGAGTATGCCGCCTCATCGTGGAGTCCCCATCTGAAGAAGCATATAAGGAAACTTGAAAAGGTTCAGAGGTTTGCAACGAGACTTGTCCCAGAGTTACGAGGGAAGGGGTATGAGGAGCGTCTGAGGGAACTGTACCTTACGACACTAGAAAGAAGAAGGGAGAGAGGGGGGATATGATTGGAACGTATAAAATACTCAGGGGAATTGACTGAGTGGACATAGACGAAATGTTCACACGGAATTGTAACAGAACGAGGGGACATGGGTGGAAGCTGGAAACTCAGATGAGTCACAGGGATGTTAGGAAGTTATATTTTAGCGTGAGAGTAGTGGGAAAATGGAATGCACTTAAGGAACAGGTTGTGGAAGCAAATACTATTCATAATTTTAAAACTAGATATGATAGGGAAATAGGACCATAGTCATTGCTGTAAACAACCGATGCTCGAAAGGCGGGATCCAAGAGTCAATGCTCGATCCTGCAGACACAACTAGGTGAGTACAATTAGGCGAGTACACACGCACCCACGTACGAATAAGAAAGTTTTTTTTATAGAGTGGTAGGCGGTTGGGACAAGTTAAGTGAGGTGGTGGTGGAGGCCAAAACCTCCCTAGTTCCTGCCTTCACACAACCCGTTCTCTCTGCTCCTTCACAAGAGAAGGAGCAGAGTGGCACTAGACAAATCACACAGCGCAAAGAACTGGAGAAACAGAAGCAAACATGAGCGAGAACAAAAGTGTCTTGAGAGGCGGGACAAGAAACAAAACAAGATGCACAACTAATCCCACCCACAACACCCTCCTGAGAGCCATAAAGGCCGTCCAGATAATATGTTGTTGATGTGGTTTTAGATATAGCCACTCAGGAGTAAAACCCACCACCCCCCACACCAGCCCCACAACGGGAGCCCCCCCCACAACAGGAGCCCCACACCCACACCCCCCACAACAGGAGCCCCACACCCCACAACAGGAGCCCCACACCCCCACTCCCACAACAGGAGCCCAACACCCACACCCCCCACAACAGGAGCCCCACCCCCCACCCCCACAACAGGAGCCCCACACCCCCACCCCACAACAGGAGCCCACCCCCCCACCCCCCACAACAGGAGCCCCACACCCCTACCCCACAACAGGAGCCCCACACCCCTACAACAGGAGCCCCACACCCCCACAACAGGAGCCCCACACCCCCACAACAGGAGCCCCACACCCCCACAACAGGAGCCCCACACCCCCACCCCCACAAACCACGCTCGGACAAACACTATATTTATTCTCCTCTCCACTACCAACCGGGAGAAAGTGTGTGTTGCGTGCGCCAGTCCACATGGGTCAGCGCCACTGTACTAACCTCCGGGAATCTCGGCTTAAAATGCCCCTGGCGCTTGTAGCCTTGTTGACCCAGGAGTGTGGGCCGCCTGGGGTAATTACTGTGTTTATCTGAATCACCTTGTCTTCAGCCTCGCTAAACGACTCTTATTATAGCAGGGTTCGGGCCCCCTGGGCGAGGCCGCCCCCCCCCAGGGGTCACCCTGGGCGAGGCCGCCCCCCCAGGGGTCCCCCTGGGCGAGGCCGCCCCCCCAGGGGCACGAGGGCGAGGCCGTCCCCCACCAGGGGCACGAGGGCGAGGCCGTCCCCCACCAGGGGCACGAGGGCGAGGCCGCCCCCCCCAGGGGCACGAGGGCGAGGCCGCCCCCAGGGGCACGAGGGCGAGGCCGCCCCCAGGGGCACGAGGGCGAGGCCGCCCCCCCCCCCCAGGGGCACGAGGGCGAGGCCAGGGGCGAGTCTCATAGAGCCGGCTCTAACCAAACCCATTCAGAGACAGTCTCAAGACAGAAGGGATCGGAAAACCAGTACAGAGGACCCTAGCTGACAGTGGGAGACGAGACAGTGGGAGACGGGACAGTGGGAGACGGGACAGTGGGAGACGGGACAGTGTCCACCTCTATTATGTTTCCAGTAATTTGTTCCATAAATCAACAAACCTGTTTCCAAACCAGTATTTACCCAGGTATTTTCCAGAGTCGAAACTTACCCAGTTTGTAGTCACTGTTTTGAGTTACATTTTGTGTTGATATATTTCGTATATTGTTAAATATACCCATTATTCTACCCATTCATCTACTCCCGGGAACCCCCCTAACCATCACTTGGTGGCTTGGGAACCCCCTAACCATCACCTGGGGGCTTGGGAACCCCCCTAACCATCACCTGGGGGCTTGGGAACCCCACTAACCATCACCTGGGGGCTTGGGAACCCCCCCTAACCATCACCTGGGGCCTTGGGAACCCCCTACCCATCACTTGGGGACTTGGGAACCCCCCTAACCATCACCTGGGGCCTTGGGAACCCCACTAACCATCACCTGGGGCCTTGGGAACCCCCTAACCATCACTTGGGGACTTGTGAACCCCCCTAACCATCACCTGGGGCCTTGGGAACCCCACTAACCATCACCTGGGGCCTTGGGAACCCCCTAACCATCACTTGGGGACTTGTGAACCCCCCTAACCATCACCTGGGGGCTTGGGAACCCCACTAACCATCACCTGGGGACTTGGGAACCTCCCTAACCATCACCTGGGGCCTTGGGAACGCCCCTAACCATCACCTGGGGGCTTAGGAACCCCCCTAACCATCACCTGGGGGCTTGGGAACCCCCTAACCATCACCTGGGGCCTTGGGAACCCCCTAACCATCACCTGGGGCCTTGGGAACCCCACTAACCATCACCTGGGGGCTTAGGAACCCCCCTAACCATCACCTGGGGCCTTGGTAACCCCCCCCCCTAACCATCACCTGGGGACTTGGGAACCCCACTAACCATCACCTGGGGTCTCGGGAACCCCCCTAACCATCACCTGGGGACTTGGGAACCCCCTAACCATCACCTGGGGGCTTAGGAACCCCCCTAACCATCACCTGGGGCCTTGGGAACCCCCTACCCATCACTTGGGGACTTGGGAACCCCCCTAACCATCACCTGGGGGCTTGGTAACCCCCCTAACCATCACCTGGGGCCTTGGGAACCCCCTACCCATCACTTGGGGACTTGGGAATCCCCCTAACCATCACCTGGGGCCTTGGTAACCCCCCCTAACCATCACCTGGGGCCTTGGGAACCCCCCTAACCATCACCTGGGGCCTTGGGAACCTCCCTAACCATCACCTGGGGACTTGGGAACCCCCTAACCATCACCTGGGGGCTTGGGAACCCCACTAACCATCACCTGGGGACTTGGGAACCCCACTAACCATCACCTGGGGACTTGGGAACCCCCCTAACCATCACCTGGGGGCTTGGGAACCCCCCCTAACCATCACCTGGGGGCTTGGGAACCCCCCTAACCATCACCTGGGGCCTTGGGAACCCCCCCTAACCATCACCTGGGGCCTTGGTAACCCCCCCTAACCATCACCTGGGGACTTGGGAACCCCACTAACCATCACCTGGGGACTTGGGAATCCCCCTAACCATCACCTGGGGCCTTGGTAACCCCCCCCCCTAACCATCACCTGAGGGCTTGGGAACCCCCCTAACCATCACCTGGGGCCTTGGTAACCCCCCTAACCATCACCTGGGGGCTTGGGAACCCCACTAACCATCACCTGGGGACTTGGGAACCCCCCTAACCATCACCTGGGGGCTTGGGAACCCCCCTAACCATCACCTGGGGCCCTGGGAACCCCCCTAACCATCACCTGGGGCCTTGGGAACCCCCCTAACCATCACCTGGGGCCTTGGTAACCCCCCCTAACCATCACCTGGGGGCTTGGGAACCCCACTAACCATCACCTGGGGACTTGGGAACCCCCCTAACCATCACCTGGGGGCTTGGGAACCCCCTAACCATCACCTGGGGGCTTGGGAACCCCCTAACCATCACCTGGGGGCTTGGGAACCCCCTAACCATCACCTGGGGGCTTGGGAACCCCCTAACCATCACCTGGGGCCTTGGGAACCCCCCTAACCATCACCTGGGGGCTTGGGAACCCCCTAAACATCCCCTGGGGCCTTGGGAACCCCCCTAACCATCTCCTGGGGCCTTGGGAACCCCCCTAACCATCACCTGGGGCCTTGGGAACCCCCCTAACCATCACCTGGGGCCTTGGTAACCCCCCCTAACCATCACCTGGGGGCTTGGGAACCCCACTAACCATCACCTGGGGACTTGGGAACCCCCCTAACCATCACCTGGGGGCTTGGGAACCCCCTAACCATCACCTGGGGGCTTGGGAACCCCCCTAACCATCACCTGGGGCCTTGGGAACCCCCCTAACCATCACCTGGGGCCTTGGGAACCCCCCTAACCATCACCTGGGGCCTTGGTAACCCCCCCTAACCATCACCTGGGGGCTTGGGAACCCCACTAACCATCACCTGGGGACTTGGGAACCCCCCTAACCATCACCTGGGGGCTTGGGAACCCCCTAACCATCACCTGGGGGCTTGGGAACCCCCTAACCATCACCTGGGGGCTTGGGAACCCCACTAACCATTACCTGGGGCCTTGGGAACCCCCCTAACCATCACCTGGGGACTTGGGAACCCCCCTAACCATCACTCCCAAATATAGCAACGGCTTCTGCTATTGTCGCTTTTATCCCAGCAATTTGTCCAAAATAGACTAAGCTGATTGGCCGATAGATACCTTGCGGTTACCTCTCCATGATTCCCAGGATGAAGGTCCTGGTTGGTGGTCTGACCAACCAGATTGTTTGATGCAGCTGGTCGCAGCCTGACATAAATCACAGGTCCTGGTTAATCAGGTTCTTAGAAGGTGTTAATCAAGTTCTCTTTCGAACACTTATGAGGGGTCGGCCGGTTGTGCCCCTAATGTTTGGAGAGTGTTAAATAGTCTTTGGCCCTTGATGTTGATAGAGTTCTCTCTCAGCTTACCTACTGCACTTATGCTTTATAGAGTTCTCTCAGTGTGCCTCAGAGCCGCAAGGGTGAGCTGCATGTTGTTGTTAAAGATTAACTACCAGGAACAAAGAGTTCCAAGCAGCACGGGCTATGGTGAGCCCGTGGTGAGCTGCACTCGCGTTGCATTTAATGTTCCTGGAACTGGAGTGCAGGTCTTACACACACAGCCTGCTCCACCTGGCACTCCTCCATGGATCAACAGGACTCCAGTGTCTTCCAACCACACTCGTATTTACATCTGGAAGCCTGTGTGTGGCAGGCAGGCTGGCAGGCAGGCAGCCAAGAACCAGTCAGCCAACCAGTCAACCAGCCAGTCAGCCAGGCAGCCAGCCAGCCAGCCACCCACCCACCCACCGGGTGACTTTAAAAGTCATACTCAAAACGGACGTCAGCTTACAATCCTCAGAAATGCAGAAACACTTCCATCCCGCTACGTGGGACATCTCCCCGAGGCATCTCTCTATGCACGGCGGGAAGACGCGCCCGGTCTAAGATTTCTGGAGATGCTGAGACTATTCTGCTTGGGATGCGACAGATGCAGCCTCCCGCCCTCGCCAGGCTCCTCACGTCCAACATCTCCTCAAAGTCTTAGAAAGCTATTCATGGAATTTGGAAACCACAAAAATTCCGAGTATAGTTTTGAAGCAGGAGAACTGGGTATGGTGCGCCTTGACGACGGGTCGTGCGCCTTGACGACGGGTCGTGCGCCTTGACGACGGGGCGTGCGCCTTGACGACGGGGCGTGCGCCTTGACGACGGGGCGTGCGCCTTGACGACGGGGCGTGCGCCTTGACGACGGGGCGTGCGCCTTGACGACGGGGCGTGCGCCTTGACGACGGGTCGTGCGCCTTGACGACGGGTCGTGCGCCTTGACGACGGGTCGTGCGCCTTGACGACGGGTCGTGCGCCTTGACGACGGGTCGTGCGCCTTGACGACGGGTCGTGCGCCTTGACGACGGGTCGTGCGCCTTGACGACGGGTCGTGCGCCTTGACGACGGGTCGTGCGCCTTGACGACGGGTCGTGCGCCTTGACGACGGGTCGTGCGCCTTGACGACGGGTCGTGCGCCTTGACGACGGGTCGTGCGCCTTGACGACGGGTCGTGCGCCTTGACGACGGGTCGTGCGCCTTAACGACGGGTCGTGCGCCTTGAAGACGGGTCGTGCGCCTTGACGACGGGTCGTGGGACGAGTGTGATGACGGGTGACCACCGACCATGGTGGGGGGGGGGGGGGTTACTTGTTACCTCAGGCATATGGGAGCCACGGTGGAGTCCCAAATGCTTTTGGCCTAGCCCAGGGGAACACACTATGCCCAGGGGAACACACTATGCCCAGGGGAACACACTATGCCCAGGGGAACACACTACGCCCAGGGGAACACACTATGCCCAGGGGAACACACTATGCCCAGGGGAACACACTATGCCCAGGGAACACACTATGCCCAGGGGAACACACTATGCCCAGGGGAACACACTATGCCCAGGGAACACACTATGCCCAGGGGAACACACTATGCCCAGGGGAACACACTATGCCCAGGGGAACACACTATGCCCAGGGAACACACTATGCCCAGGGGAACACACTATGCCCAGGGGAACACACTATGCCCAGGGGAACACACTATGCCCAGGGGGGCACACTATGCCCAGGGGGGCCACACTATGCCCAGGGAACATACTATGCCCAGGGAACACACTATGCCCAGGGGAACACACTATGCCCAGGGGAACACACTATGCCCAGGGGAACACACTATGCCCAGGGGAACACACTATGCCCAGGGGAACACACTATGCCCAGGGGGGCACACTATGCCCAGGGGGGCCACACTATGCCCAGGGAACATACTATGCCCAGGGAACACACTATGCCCAGGGGGGCACACTATGCCCAGGGAACACACTATGCCCAGGGAGGCACACTATGCCCAGGGGGGGCCACACTATGCCCAGGGAGGCACACTATGCCCAGGGGGGCACACTATGCCCAAGGGCACACTATGCCCAGGGGGTCCCACTATGCCCAGGGAACACACTATGCCCAGGGAACACACTATGCCCAGGGAACACACTATGCCCAGGGAACACACTATGCCCAGGGGGTCCCACTATGCCCAGTGGGCCACACTATGCCCAGGGAACACACTATGCCCAGGGAACACACACTGCCCAGGGGGCCCACTACGCCCAGGGAACACACTATGCCCAGGGAACACACTATGCCCAGAAGGCCACACTAACCAGGGAACACTGTGGAAACCTGGGAACACTGTGGTAACCAGGGAACACTGTGGTAACCAGGGGAACACTGTGGTAACCTGGGGAACACTGTGGTAACCAGGGGAACACTGTGGTAACCTGGGGAACACTGTGGTAACCAGGGAACACTGTGGTAACCAGGGAACACTGTGGTAACCTGGGGAACACTGTGGTAACCAGGGGAACACTGTGGTAACCAGGGGAACACTATGGTAACCAGGGAACACTATGGTAACCAGGGAACACTATGGTAACCAGGGAACACTGTGGTAACCAGGGAACACTGTGGTAACCATGGAACACTGTGGTAACCTGGGAACACTGTGGTAACCAGGGAACACTGTGGTAACCAGGGAACACTGTGGTAACCAGGGAACACTGTGGTAACCAGGGAACACTATGGTAACCAGGGAACACTGTGGTAACCAGGGAACACTATGGTAACCAGGGAACACTATGGTAACCAGGGAACACTGTGGTAACCAGGGAACACTGTGGTAACCTGGGGAACACTGTGGTAACCAGGGAACACTATGGTAACCAGGGAACACTATGGTAACCAGGGAACACTGTGGTAACCTGGGGATCACTGTGGTAACCAGGGAACACTATGGTAACCAGGGAACACTGTGGTAACCAGGGGAACACTGTGGTAACCAGGGGAACACTGTGGTAACCTGGGGAACACTGTGGTAACCAGGGGAACACTGTGGTAACCTGGGGAACACTGTGGTAACCTGGGGAACACTGTGGTAACCTGGGGAACACTGTGGTAACCAGGGAACACTGTGGTAACCTGGGGAACACTGTGGTAACCTGGGGAACACTGTGGTAACCTGGGGAACACTGTGGTAACCAGGGGAACACTGTAGTAACCTGGGGAACACTGTGGTAACCAGGGGAACACTGTGGTAACCTGAGGAACACTGTGGTAACCTGGGGAACACTGTGGTAACCAGGGGAACACTGTGGTAACCAGGGAACACTGTGGTAACCTTGAGAACACTGTGGTAACCAGGGAACACTGTGGTAACCAGGGAACACTGTGGTAACCTTGGGAACACTGTGGTAACCAGGGAACACTGTGGTAACCTGGGAACACTATGGTAACCAGGGGAACACTGTGGTAACCAGGGGAACACTGTGGTAACCAGGGAACACTGTGGTAACCTGGGGAACACTGTAGTAACCTGGGGAACACTGTGGTAACCAGGGGAACACTGTGGTAACCAGGGGAACACTGTGGTAACCTTGGGAACACTGTGGTAACCAGGGAACACTATGGTAACCAGGGAACACTATGGTAACCAGGGAACACTATGGTAACCAGGGAACACTATGGTAACCTGGGGAACACTGTGGTAACCAGGGAACACTGGTAACCAGGGAACACTATGGTAACCAGGGAACACTGGTAACCAGGGAACACTGTGGTAACCAGGGAACACTGTGGTAACCAGGGAACACTGGTAACCAGGGAACACTATGGTAACCTGGGGAACACTGTGGTAACCAGGGAACACTGGTAACCAGGGAACACTATGGTAACCAGGGAACACTGGTAACCAGGGAACACTGTGGTAACCAGGGAACACTGGTAACCAGGGAACACTATGGTAACCAGGGAACACTATGGTAACCAGGGAACACTATGGTAACCAGGGAACACTATGGTAACCAGGGAACACTGGTAACCAGGGAACACTGTGGTAACCAGGGAACACTATGGTAACCAGGGAACACTATGGTAACCAGGGAACACTATGGTAACCAGGGAACACTATGGTAACCAGGGAACACTGGTAACCAGGGAACACTGGTAACCAGGGAACACTGTGGTAACCAGGGAACACTATGGTAACCAGGGAACACTATGGTAACCAGGGTACACTATGGTAACCAGGGTACACTGTGGTAACCAGGGAACACTGTGGTAACCAGGGAACACTGTGGTAACCAGGGAACACTATGGTAACCAGGGAACACTGTGGTAACCTGGGGAACACTGTGGTAACCAGGGAACACTGTGGTAACCAGGGAACACTATGGTAACCAGGGAACACTGTGGTAACCAGGGAACACTGTGGTAACCAGGGAACACTATGGTAACCAGGGAACACTATGGTAACCAGGGAACACTGTGGTAACCAGGGAACACTGTGGTAACCAGGGAACACTGTGGTAACCAGGGAACACTGTGGTAACCAGGGAACACTGTGGTAACCAGGGAACACTGTGGTAACCTGGGGAACACTGTGGTAACCAGGGAACACTGTGGTAACCAGGGAACACTATGGTAACCAGGGAACACTATGGTAACCAGGGAACACTGTGGTAACCAGGGAACACTATGGTAACCAGGGTACACTATGGTAACCAGGGGAACACTATGGTAACCAGGGAACACTGTGGTAACCAGGGAACCAGGTGTGACAATATCAACACCATCTGTGAATGTGCACCACAACTGCAAGGCTTTAAGGTGTGACGAGGACAACACCATCTGTTGGCGGAGGTGTGGCAAGGTCAGCGCCATCTGTGGAATGCTCCTGATCATAATTCAGTTTGGTGTTGGGTCGACGACAATGCCCTCTGGTGAGGGGGGGAGATGATATCAACGCTATCTATTGCATGCACCCTATCATATTTTATGTTCCCCGGTGAAAGGCCGTCATCACATGTTATCCTTGTGCACTTACTGTCTTGCTAATGACTTTAATGTCCACAGAAGTGATGAGGAAGGTTCTGTGACTCTAGAAGTCAGTTCACCCAGAGCAGTCCAGAACTCCTGACTTGTCGGGACGCACAATCAGAGGACGAGGCACAATCAGAGAACACTGTATAAACATCAGAGGTCCGCGGTTGTTCAACGTCCTCCCAGCGAGCATAAGAAATATTGCCGAAACAACCGTGGACATCTTCAAGAGGAAACTGGACTGTTTTCTAAGAGAAGTTCCGGATCAGTCGCGCTGTGGTGGATATGTGGGCCTGCGGGCCGCTCCAAGCAACAGCCTGGTGGACCAAACTCTCACAAGTCAAGCCTGGCCTCGGGCCGGGCTTGGGGAGTAGAAGAACTCCCAGAACCCCATCAAGTAGGTTAAATTTTTCAATTTTGCCCCGAGGGGCGAGTTTATTGGGCAGCGCCACTCATCTAATAAACTCGCCCCTAGTAGGTTGTTCAAGTCAAATCAAGTAGGTTGTTCCCACGAGGCCAAGTGGCCGCTGTCGATAGAGACAATCTTTGAAGTGTTATTAGTCGGACCGACGCACCCGGGGTAGGCCAAGTGGAGTTACAAGAAGACAGTACTACAGTCTGTTGAGGAGTTCTACCAGCGTGTTGCTGGAGACCATGTGCGTGATATCTGCGATCCCTGTCAGCGTGTTGCTGAAGTCCTGTTGGTGGAGAGACGAAGTGGGGGTGTATTGGAGACCGCGGCGTTACGGTGTAGGACAGGGAACACTGTGTTGTGTTGAACATGTGCCACTGGCCGGTGTGAGGACCATTGAACATGGATGACGTAATAATAGAAAAAGTGGACTGCAGAATTTATCGTCTTAGTGTCCTGAGCGAAAGTGACACTCTCAGTGAACATGTATGTATATATAGTGAACATGTAGAAGATATTATATTGGTGAAGGTGTTGGTTAGTATTGTTAAACCAAATTTTTCCTTTCGCGATTACTTGCTACGGCCAATTGTTGTTAACTTACTATTGACTTGGGGGGAGGGGATCAATGAAGAAGGGGCCCCATACGCAGTGATTGAGGTAAAGAACCCGATTACTGGCTCATTGAGGCCGTAACACCGTGGTAACACCGGGGAACACTGTGGTAACCGGGGAACAAAGGAACACTTGAGAAATTTTCAATATTACCAACCTGAAGAAGGTTATCAGTTGCCAATAGAGCACTCGCGCACTTGAATACAAAAGTCTTAAACAAGTGTAAATTAGTATTGACGGTTTCTTCACAAACCCAAGCAATAATTGCCCTACAAACTCTTTCTTCAGCGTGTTCACATGTGTTAAGAATTAGTGGCCTCTCATAGAAAACGGGCCACGGTGTTTTCTTCTTACAATTACATGTGAATTTACCTTACAATATAATCCAAGATTTTCTGCCTACCGATGACTAAATAAACACAAACTCTACACAAACACACACATATATATATATATATATATATGTGACTAAGTTATGATGGTGGAGTACATGCCCGTGAGGTAACAACATGGAGCGACTATGTGTGTGTGTGTGTGTGTGGGGGGGGACTTAGCTGGAAGACGGCAGGCGGACGTCGTGGAGGAGGATAACAGGCAGCATTCAGAAGTCTGTAGCATGTTGACAAATACTGGTCCGTGGCTGCTGCTACTGCTGCTGCTGCTGCTGCTGCTGCGACACACTCAGGAACAACCACTATACTGCCTGCAAACTACGGCGCTTGGGAAAGGTGGGAGGGAAGGAGAGGGGGTAAACAGAGAACAGTAGACGTCAGAAAATACTGTAGGACCGGAGGGGAGAGACTGGGGTGAGGGGGCGGGCGGCGCTTGACCTTCTGGGAATACTGATTTGCAGATAGTGGTAACAAAAATAGACACAGGTGAGAAAGATACGAAAACATGTCTATTATAAGACGTGTATACACACACACACACACAGGGGGTCTTAACGCTTACTGTGGTGAATTATACCACATGTAGACACAAGCTATAACGGAAGTGACATGGAAATACAATAATATGGATATGGTTGGAAGGTCGGAGCGTTAATTAGTGAGCAGTGAGTTGAGCCGCGTGTGCACGCGCGCGCAGGTACCGTCACACACGGGCTCCTGTAGTGTGACGCCGGCAAGAACGACGACAGCGACCGTCACAGGCGTCACCACTTGACCGACTAGCAGGTCAAGCCTCCTAACTACACCAGTTCAACTCTTCTAAAGTATTAACTATCAGCGTGCGGCGCTGAACACTTCACCAGTATCCCACACCAAGCGCACCGGGGATGGTACCGGGGATGGTACTGGGGATGGTACTGGGGATGGTACCGGGGATGGTACCGGGGATGGTACCGGGGACGGTACCGGGAGTGGTACCGGGAGTGGTATCGGGGATGGTACCAGGGGGTGGTACCGGGGATGGTACCTGGGCATGGTACCAGGAGGACACTGCACATGGAGGTGAAGTATGCAGGATAGAGAGCAGTGAGAGGGGTCAAATAGGCCTAGAGACGCGCCGGTCGCACTGCATATGCGCCTCGCTGCAAGAAACAGCCTTGCTGATCAAATTATCACAAGACAACCTCTCTCTCTCCGTCAGATTTGGCGATTAGACGAATTCTCAAACCCTACTACAGATAAGGTAGGTGTAAGGACAGGCCTAGACGCAGCAGTGTGGGCGGGGAGGCGCGTCTCCTGACCGCGCCTACACGACAGTAGTGGGTGGGGGTGGGGCCAGGAGAACACCCGGGCCTGCGGCGGGTGTTCCCCCAGCTGTCTGCCCAGTCTGTAGGAGGGGTAAGAGTGTGAGGTGGGGCCCAAAGTACCCAGATGAGCCCAGCAGGAGCGTCCCGGCAGCCTGTGAGGTAAGGTTGGGCCAGCAGGGGGGTGTGGGCGCGGAGCAGCGGGTGGGCACTACTGTGGGGGCTCAGCGGGGCTGCTCGCGTGCAGGGGGGTAGGAGGAAAGTGGGCAGGGGGAGCACAAGCCGGACCCACCACCGGGGGACCAAGCTCTTGGTCCTCCGGTAGCCAGCCGACACTACACTACCTCACCTGGCTGTCTCTACCGTCTCTACCCAAACTTCAGGTTGCCAAGTAAACCAAAAAACCCAACGCAAAATTTTACACCCGAACCTTCCCTTATAACTTTAACCCTTTCACTGCGGCAACCGTAGAATGTTGGTAGTGTTAAGTCTTGATCAGTTCCTTGCGTCTGAGGAGCGGCTGACAGCCAGGCCGGCACGAGTCCTTCAAGGTGGACACTTCAAAACTTGTCAGAGATAAAGAGGCTTTTAAATTTTTTGCCAGAAAACACTAGCCCTGGCAGACACACATCTGCAGGAGGCAGAGAATGAGACGGTAGGCAGGCTTGGAGCAGAGAATGAGACGGTAGGCAGGCTTGGAGCAGAGAATGAGACGGTAGGCTTGGAGCAGAGAATGAGACGGTAGGCTTGGATCAGAGAATGAGACGGTAGGCTTGGAGCAGAGAATGAGACGGTAGGTAGGCTTGGAGTAGAGAATGAGACGGTAGGTAGGCTTGGAGCAGAGAATGAGACGGTAGGCTTGGAGCAGAGAATGAGACGGTAGGCTTGGAGCAGAGAATGAGACGGCAGGCAGGCTTGGAGCAGAGAATGAGACGGTAGGTAGGCTTGGAGTAGAGAATGAGACGGCAGGCAGGCTTGGAGTAGAGAATGAGACGGTAGGCAGGCTTGGAGCAGAGAATGAGACGGTAGGCAGGCTTGGAGTAGAGAATGAGACGGTAGGTAGCCTTGGAGTAGAGAATGAGACGGCAGGCAGGTTTGGAGTAGAGAATGAGACGGTAGGTAGCCTTGGAGTAGAGAATGAGACGGCAGGCAGGCTTGGAGCAGAGAATGAGACGGTAGGCAGGCTTGGAGTAGAGAATGAGACGGCAGGCAGGCTTGGAGCAGAGAATGAGACGGTAGGCTTGGAGCAGAGAATGAGACGGCAGGCTTGGAGCAGAGAATGAGACGGTAGGCTTGGAGCAGAGAATGAGACGGTAGGCTTGGAGCAGAGAATGAGACGGCAGGCAGGCTTGGAGCAGAGAATGAGACGGTAGGCTTGGAGCAGAGAATGAGACGGTAGGCTTGGAGCAGAGAATGAGACGGTAGGTAGGCTTGGAGCAGAGAATGAGACGGTAGGTAGGCTTGGAGCAGAGAATGAGACGGTAGGCTTGGAGCAGAGAATGAGACGGTAGGTAGGCTTGGAGTAGAGAATGAGACGGCAGGCAGGCTTGGAGCAGAGAATGAGACGGTAGGCAGGCTTGGAGCAGAGAATGAGACGGTAGGCAGGCTTGGAGCAGAGAATGAGACGGTAGGCAGGCTTGGAGCAGAGAATGAGACGGTAGGCAGGCTTGGAGCAGAGAATGAGACGGTAGGCAGGCTTGGAGCAGAGAATGAGACGGTAGGCAGGCTTGGAGCAGAGAATGAGACGGTAGGCAGGCTTGGAACAGAGAATGAGACGGTAGGCAGGCTTGGAGCAGAGAATGAGACGGTAGGCAGGCTTGGAGCAGAGAATGAGACGGTAGGCAGGCTTGGAGCAGAGAATGAGACGGTAGGTAGGCTTGGAGCAGAGAATGAGACGGTAGGTAGGCTTGGAGCAGAGAATGAGACGGTAGGCAGGCTTGGAGCAGAGAATGAGACGGTAGGCAGGCTTGGAGCAGAGAATGAGACGGTAGGCAGGCTTGGAGTAGAGAATGAGACGGTAGGCTTGGAGCAGAGAATGAGACGGTAGGTAGGCTTGGAGCAGAGAATGAGACGGTAGGCAGGCTTGGAGTAGAGAATGAGACGGTAGGCAGGCTTGGAGCAGAGAATGAGACGGTAGGCTTGGAGCAGAGAATGAGACGGTAGGTAGGCTTGGAGCAGAGAATGAGACGGTAGGCTTGGAGCAGAGAATGAGACGGTAGGTAGCCTTGGAGCAGAGAATGAGACGGTAGGCAGGCTTGGAGTAGAGAATGAGACGGCAGGCAGGCTTGGAGCAGAGAATGAGACGGTAGGCAGGCTTGGAGCAGAGAATGAGACGGTAGGCAGGCTTGGAGCAGAGAATGAGACGGTAGGTAGCCTTGGAGCAGAGAATGAGACGGTGGGTAGGCTTGGAGCAGAGAATGAGACGGTAGGTAGCCTTGGAGCAGAGAATGAGACGGTGGGTAGGCTTGGAGCAGAGAATGAGACGGTAGGTAGGCTTGGAGCAGAGAATGAGACGGTAGGTAGCCTTGGAGCAGAGAATGAGACGGTAGGCAGGCTTGGAGCAGAGAATGAGACGGTAGGCAGGCTTGGAGCAGAGTGAAGCAGAGAAAGAAACGGTTCTAGAATAGGGTGAAGCACCTACAGAAAGTCACTGTCAGTCAGATCTAAACAAAATAGTGTGAGAAACCTTAGCAAGCCGGGTGATAGACACCTGTCCTCTTAGTAAGAGCTAGAGAGTCAAGAAGATAACAGGGAGAATGCTACACGCTTAAGATCTACCAGAAAGAGAGGAACATAAACTAGTAAAAGAAATGTGGAGGGGGTAAAAGAGTACATGAACGTGAGAGGCGGTGATGAGAAGACGGGTGTGTTGAGGAGGAGGAGCAGCAGCGGCGGTGATGAGAAGACGGGTGTGTTGAGGAGGAGGAGCAGCAGCGGCGGTGCTAGGGAGGTCGGTGCCTACCACGGACTGTTGTGCTGCGCGGCCTTGGCTCGCCCTGAGCTGGGCCTGCAGGTGCGGGGGAGGGTGGAAGTAGCGACAAGGGTCACGAGAACAGCGGCTCTTGATAGCGTCCATGCAAACTGTGACAGTGCCCTCGTCTGTCGTGCTCACGTGATCGGGCGGGTGGGCGAAGCGACACTCCTGCTCTGGCCTCTTGCACGCCCCGCGCTGAAACTCGCGGCACACCTACAGGCAGAAGAGCGGACTACAGCAGGGCGACCCAGCAGGGGGGGAGGACACCGGGGGGCAGCACCAGGACGGCTAGCCGGGGGCAGCAGGGGGCAGCTGGGGGCAGCTGGAGATGGGGGGCAGAAAAGGTGCAGGGCGCCGGGTGGGGGCGGGGCAGAAAAGGTGCAGGGCGCCGAGTGGGGGCGGGGCAGAAAAGGTGCAGGGCGCCGGGTGGGGCCGGGGCAGAAAAGGTACAGGGCGCCGGGTGGGGGCGGGGCAGAAAAGGTGCAGGGCGCCGGGTGGGGGCGGGGCAGAAAAGGTGCAGGGCGCCGGGTGGGGCCGGGGCAGAAAAGGTGCAGGGCGCCGGGTGGGGCCGGGGCAGAAAAGGTACAGGGCGCCGGGTGGGGGCGGGGCAGAAAAGGTGCAGGGCGCCGGGTGGGGGCGGGGCAGAAAAGGTGCAGGGCGCCGGGTGGGGGCGGGGCAGAAAAGGTACAGGGCGCCGGGTGGGGGCGGGGCAGAAAAGGTGCAGGGCGCCGGGTGGGGCCGGGGCAGAAAAGGTGCAGGGCGCCGGGTGGGGGCGGGGCAAAAAAGGTATAGGGCACAGGGAGATGGGGCAGAAAAGGTGCAGGGCGCCGGGTGGGGGCGGGGCAGAAAAGGTACAGGGCGCCGGGTGGGGGCGGGGCAGAAAAGGTGCAGGGCGCCGGGTGGGGCCGGGGCAGAAAAGGTGCAGGGCGCCGGGTGGGGGCGGGGCAAAAAAGGTATAGGGCACAGGGCGACGGGGCAGAAAAGGTATAGGGCACAGCAAAATGGGGCAGAAAAGGTATAAGGCACAGGGCGACGGGGCAGAAAAGGTATAGGGCACAGGGCAACGGGGCAGAAAAGGTATAGGGCACAGGGCGACGGGGCAGAAAAGGTATAGGGCACAGGGCGACGGGGCAGAAAAGGTATAGGGCACAGGGCGACGGGGCAGAAAAGGTATAGGGCACAGGGCGACGGGGCAGAAAAGGTATAGGACACAGGGCGACGGGGCAGAAAAGGTATAGGGCACAGGGCGACGGGGCAGAAAAGGTATAGGGCACAGGGCGACGGGGCAGAAAAGGTATAGGGCACAGGGCGACGGGGCAGAAAAGGTATAGGACACAGGGCGACGGGGCAGAAAAGGTATAGGGCACAGGGCGACGGGGCAGAAAAGGTATAGGGCACAGGGCGACGGGGCAGAAAAGGTATAGGGCACAGGGCAGAAAAGGTATAGGGCACAGGGCGACGGGGCAGAAAAGGTATAGGGCACAGGGCGACGGGGCAGAAAAGGTATAGGGCACAGGGCGACGGGGCAGAAAAGGTATAGGGCACAGGGCGACGGGGCAGAAAAGGTATAGGGCACAGGGCGACGGGGCAGAAAAGGTATAGGGCACAGGGCGACGGGGCAGAAGAGGTATAGGGCACAGGGCGACGGGGCAGAAGAGGTATAGGGCACAGGGCGACGGAGCAGAAAAGGTATAGGGCACAGGGCGACGGGGCAGAAAAGGTATAGGGCACAGGGCGACGGGGCAGAAAAGGTATAGGGCACAAGGCGACGGGGCAGAAAAGGTATAGGGCACAAGGCGACGGGGCAGAAAAGGTATAGGGCACAGGGCGACGGGGCAGAAAAGGTATAGGGCACAAGGCGACGGGGCAGAAAAGGTATAGGGCACAGGGCGACGGGGCAGAAAAGGTATAGGGCACAAGGCGACGGGGCAGAAAAGGTATAGGGCACAGGGCGACGGGGCAGAAAAGGTATAGGGCACAAGGCGACGGGGCAGAAAAGGTATTGGGCACAGGGAAATGGGGCAGAAAAGGTATAGGGCACAGGGCGACGGGGCAGAAAAGGTATAGGGTGTAGGTGTAAACGGAGCAGCTGGAGAGAGAGAGATGGATTAAGAAGCATTTAACCCCGGGTGGGGAAAGCTGCAGCTGGTGTAAGGTCAGGGCACGGTGTGACAGGTCAGGGCCACGGTGTGACAGGTCAGGGGCACGGTGTGACAGGTCAGGGGCACGGTGTGACAGGTCAGGGGCACGGTGTGACAGGTCAGGGGCACGGTGTGACAGGTCAGGGGCACGGTGTGACAGGTCAGGGGCACGGTGTGACAGGTCAGGGGCACGGTGTGACAGGTCAGGGGCACGGTGTGACAGGTCAGGGGCACGGTGTGACAGGTCAGGGGCACGGTGTGACAGGTCAGGGGCACGGTGTGACAGGTCAGGGGCACGGTGTGACAGGTCAGGGGCACGGTGTGACAGGTCAGGGGCACGGTGTGACAGGTCAGGGGCACGGTGTGACAGGTCAGGGGCACGGTGTGACAGGTCAGGGGCACGGTGTGACAGGTCAGGGGCACGGTGTGACAGGTCAGGGGCACGGTGTGACAGGTCAGGGGCACGGTGTGGCAGGTCAGGGGCACGGTGTGACAGGTCAGGGCACGGCGTGACAGGTCAGGGCACGGTGTGACAGGTCAGGGCACGGCGTGACAGGTCAGGGCACGGTGTGGCAGGTCAGGGCACGGCGTGACAGGTCAGGGCACGGCGTGGCAGGTCAGGGCACGGCGTGGCAGGTCAGGGCACGGTGTGGCAGGTCAGGGCACGGTGTGGCAGGTCAGGGCACGGTGTAGCAGGTCAGGGCACGGTGTGACAGGTCAGGGCACGGTGCGACAGGTCAGGGCACGGTGCGACAGGTCAGGGCACGGTGTGACAGGTCAGGGCACGGTGTGGCAGGTCAGGGCACGGTGTGGCAGGTCAGGGCACGGTGTGACAGGTCAGGGCACGGTGTGACAGGTCAGGGCACGGCGTGACAGGTCAGGGCACGGTGTGACAGGTCAGGGCACGGCGTGACAGGTCAGGGGGACGGTGTGACAGGTCAGGGGGACGGTGTGACAGGTGAGGTGACTAACGTGAGAGAGTGTTACCATGACAGTAGTGAGAGGTGTAGGGGAGACATGACAGAACCTCTACATGTCGGGAGCAAACTACCTCCTGTGACCTCCGCTTAGGTCCCGAGGTCACCAAAGGTCATCATTCACCTACCCTTAACACCCAGGTTGACCTATCCTCAAGAAACGATGGCCTGCGCTCTTATTAACTTTCAACGAAGCAAACAAAAGCAATGTAGCACTGGCGTGTCTGTAATAGGTAGATCTAGTGTAACGTTTAGGTTTAAATTCTACTGTGATGGTGAGAACCAGAGGAAGGGAGGAATAGGGAAGGAGGAGATGAAGGGGAGGGGTGGGCGAGGAGGTGGAAATGTTTAGAAAACGGAGCGCGGACGGGAAGAGTGGAGGGAGGAGAGAAGGAAGGAGGAGGATGATTAGGAAGGAGTAGAGTAGCTGATGTTAATTACTCTCTAATATAATGTATAAGCTGCCACCATCCTGAGGAGGTGAGGTCTGGAGAAATGAGGCACCTCACCTCACCTCACCAGCCTGTTTGTTACTCATGAATTTATTCAGTAAAGATTCAGTAAATGGTGCTTCCTGCCGCACTATTTAGTAATTGTGACAAATATTGTAGAAGAACTGGCAGGATGGTGGCACCTTATACATTAGAGAGTAATTAACATCAGCTACTCTCTCTACTCCTTCCTAATCCTCCTCCTCCTTCCCTCTCTCCCTCCTGCCTCCCCTCTTCCCGTCCGCGCTCCGTTTTCTAAACATTTCCACCTCCTCGCCCACCCCTCCCCTTCATCTCCTTCCTTATTCCTCCTTCCCTATTCCTCCCTTCCTCTGGTTCTCACCATCACAGTAGAATTTAAACCTAAACGTTACACTATGATGTTTGGGTGGTTATTTGTCGCTGCTTTCAAAAGAGCCGAGGCTTAGTTGTGTATGGCTTAGACGGCTTAGTTGTGTATGGCTTAGACGGCTTAGTTGTGTATGGCTTAGACGGCTTAGTTGTGTATGGCTTAGACGGCTTAGTTGTGTATGGCTTAAGACATTGAATTTGAGAGGAAATCGCAGTTCATCGGTACCCATGAATGTACTTGTGTGCTGTTGATGACTACTCCGTCCCCCCGTACTAGTTATTGTATATTAAATTGATTATATTCATTGATTGTGTTCTCTTCCCTATAGTTCTCCTCTTGTGTTCAGTACACTCTCTTGTGTAAAGTGTGTGCCAGTATAGTTCTCTTGTGTTCAGTACACTCTCTTGTGTAAAATGTGTGCCAGTATAGTCCTCTTGTGTTCAGTACACTCTCTTGTGTAAAGTGTGTGCCAGTATAGTTCTCTTGTGTTCAGTACACTCTCTTGTGTAAAGTGTGTGCCAGTATAGTCCTCTTGTGTTCAGTACACTCTCTTGTGTAAAGTGTGTGCCAGTATAGTCCTCTTGTGTTCAGTACACTCTCTTGTGTAAAGTGTGTGCCAGTATAGTCCTCTTGTGTTCAATACACTTTCTTGAGTAAAGTGTGTGTCAGTATAGTCCTCTTGTGTTCAATACACTCTTGTGTAAAGTGTGTGTCAGTGTAGTCCTCTCGTGTTCAATACACTCTCCTAAATATGCAATGTGAAAATATGCTCTTATCAGCACCCATTACACTGAGTTGTGTCATATCAAGAGTTACTCATCAACCTTGGCTTCTCCCTGATATAAATATTCTCCCTCCTACTCTAATTACAGCAATAAACAAGGAGGGCTCAAATCATAAGCGTCTAACGTAATTACAAACTATTAACAAAATGATTAACGAAGCCTCGGGTGACCAATACTAGAGTGTGGCCGAGGTGTGGGGGGATGGTGTAAGGTCAGGGGGGATGGTGTAAGGTCAGGGGGGATGGTGTAAGGTCAGGGGGGATGGTGTAAGGTGTGGGGGATGGTGTAAGGTCAGGGGGGGATGGTGTAAGGTGTGGGGGGATGGTGTAAGGTCAGGGGGGGATGGTGTAAGGTCAGGGGGGGATGGTGTAAGGTGTGGGGGGGGTGGTGTAAGGTCAGGGGGGATGGTGTAAGGTCAGGGGGGATGGTGTAAGGTCAGGGGGGATGGTGTAAGGTCAGGGAGGGATGGTGTAAGGTCAGGGGGGATGGTGTAAGGTCAGGGGGGAGGGATGGTGTAAGGTCAGGGGGGATGGTGTAAGGTCAGGGGGGATGGTGTAAGGTCAGGGGGGAGGGATGGTGTAAGGTCAAGGGATGGTGTAAGGTCAGGGGGGATGGTGTAAGGTCAGGGGGGATGGTGTAAGGTCAGGGGGGATGGTGTAAGGTTAGGGGGGAGGGATGGTGTAAGGTCAGGGGGGATGGTGTAAGGTCAGGGGGGGAGGGATGGTGTAAGGTCAGGGGGGATGGTGTAAGGTCAGGGGGGATGGTGTAAGGTCAGGGGGATGGTGTAAGGTCAGGGGGGATGGTGTAAGGTCAGGGGGGATGGTGTAAGGTCAGGGGGGATGGTGTAAGGTCAGGGGGATGGTGTAAGGTCAGGGGGATGGTGTAAGGTCAGGGGGGATGGTGTAAGGTCAGGGGGGATGGTGTAAGGTCAGGGGGGATGGTGTAAGGTCAGGGGGGAGGGGATGGCGTAAGATCAGGGGGGAGGGGATGGTGTAAGGTCACGGGGGAGGGATGGTGTAAGGTCAGGGGGGGAGGGATGGTGTAAGGTCAGGGGGGGAGGGATGGTGTAAGGTCAGGGGGGGAGGGATGGTGTAAGGTCAGGGGGGGAGGGATGGTGTAAGGTCAGGGGGGGAGGGATGGTGTAATGTCAGGGGGGAGGGATGGTGTAAGGTCAGGGGGGGGGAGGGATGGTGTAAGGTCAGGGGGGAGGGATGGTGTAAGGTCAGGGGGGGGAGGGATAGTGAAAGGTCAGGGGGGGGAGGGATGGTGTAAGGTCAGGGGGGGAGGGATGGTGTAAGGTCAGGGGGGATGGTGTAAGGTCAGGGGGGATGGTGTAAGGTCAGGGGGGATGGTGTAAGGTCAGGGGGGATGGTGTAAGGTCAGGGGGGATGGTGTAAGGTCAGGGGGGATGGTGTAAGGTCAGGGGGGGAGGGATGGTGTAAGGTCAGGGGGGAGGGATGGTGTAAGGTCAGGGGGGATGGTGTAAGGTCAGGGGGGATGGTGTAAGGTCAGGGGGGATGGTGTAAGGTCAGGGGGGATGGTGTAAGGTCAGGGGGGATGGTGTAAGGTCAGGGGGGATGGTGTAAGGTCAGGGGGGATGGTGTAAGGTCGGGGGATGGTGTAAGGTCGGGGGATGGTGTAAGGTCAGGGGATGGTGTAAGGTCAGGGGGATTGTGTAAGGTCAGGGGGATGGTGTAAGGTCAGGGGGGATGGTGTAAGGTCGGGGGATGGTGTAAGGTCAGGGGATGGTGTAAGGTCAGGGGATGGTGTAAGGTCAGGGGGGATGGTGTAAGGTCAGGGGGGATGGTGTAAGGTCAGGGGGATGGTGTAAGGTCAGGGGGGAGGGGATGGTGTAAGGTCAGGGGGGGAGGGATGGTGTAAGGTCAGGGGGGGAGGGATGGTGTAAGGTCAGGGGAGGAGGGATGGTGTAAGGTCAGGGGGGGAGGGATGGTGTAAGGTCAGGGGGGGGAGGGATGGTGTAATGTCCGGGGGGAGGGATGGTGTAAGGTCAGGGGGGGGAGGGATGGTGTAAGGTCAGGGGGGGAGGGATGGTGTAAGGTCAGGGGGGGAGGGATGGTGTAAGGTCAGGGGGGGGAGGGATGGTGTAAGGTCAGGGGGGGGAGGGATGGTGTAAGGTCAGGGGGGGGAGGGATGGTGTAAGGTCAGGGGGGGGGGAGGGATGGTGTAAGGTCAGGGGGGGAGGGATGGTGTAAGGTCAGGGGGGGAGGGATGGTGTAAGGTCAGGGGGGGAGGGATGGTGTAAGGTCAGGGGGGGAGAGGGATGGTGTAAGGTCAGGGGGGGAGAGGGATGGTGTAAGGTCAGGGGGGGAGAGGGATGGTGTAAGGTCAGGGGGGGGGAGGGATGGTGTAAGGTCAGGGGGGGGAGGGATGGTGTAAGGTCAGGTGGGGAGGGATGGTGTAAGGTCAGGGGGGGAGGGATGGTGGAAGGTCAGGGGGGGAGGGATGGTGTAAGGTCAGGGGGGGATGGATGGAAGGAAGGTCAGGGGGGAGGGATGGTGTAAGGTCAGGGGGGAGGGATGGTGTAGGGTCGGGGGGGGGATGTTGAGGTGTGGGGGGTGGGCAGACCAGAGTGTGCATGTAGGTCAGCAGACCAGAGTGTGTAGGTCAGCAGACCAGCGTAGGGGGGTGGGCAGACCAGTGTGTGTAGGTCAGCAGACCTGGGGCCAGATTCACGAAAGAACTTACGCAAACACTTACGAACGTGTACATCTTTCCTCAATCTTTGACTGCTTTGGTTACATTTATTAAACAGTTTACAAGCATGAAAACTTGCCAATCAACTGTTGTTATTGTTATAAACAGCCTCCTGGTGCTTCGGATCTCATTAACTCTTTAATAATTGTAAACAAAGCCGCCAAAGATTGAGAAAAGATGTAAAGGTTCGTAAGTGCTTGCGTAAGTGCTTTCGTGAATCTGGCCCCTAGTACCCTACAACCATCAGTTCTTCAACAACTCTCCAAATGATCCCCTCAAGGATTCAAACCTGGGTCACAAAGGTAGCACCGCAATACTAAACCCACTCAGTACAGCACTCATGTATACAAGGGCATCCTCAGTGGGCCAAGGACCTCCACTCCCTGGCACCCCCTTCATGGTCCTGACCCCAAACAACTGTACTCGGTCATTACAAGACTGTATTACACGCAGCTCCATGTCTCTACAAGACTGGCGGCAGGCGGGAACTACGATGCCGTGATGCATAACTCAATAACGTGATGAATCTGTGAATGTTGAAGCTGTACGACGGAAACCTGTAAGACCTTGTCCGAGACATCGTAAGACCTGGTGCCAGAGATCACAAGACCTGGTCTGAGAGACCATTTAGGCGTCTCTCATTCTTATTACAGCAAAGACCATTCGGCTTTAATTATTCATTTTTTTTAGTTATCACCTTATGACGATACCCGCGTTATGTTTGAAAGTTGTAGCAACGTGTTCGAAAGTTGTAGCAACGTTTTAGATAAGGATTATGTGCTCGAAAGTTGTAGCAACGTGTTAGATAAGTATTATATGTTCGAAAGTTGTAGCAACGTGTTAGATAAGTATTATGTGTTCGAAAGTTGTAGCAACGTGTTAGATAAGTATTATGTACTCGAAAGTTGTAGCAACGTTTTAGATAAGTATTATGTGCTCGTAAGTTGTAGCAACGTGTTAGATAAGTATTATGTGTTCGAAAGTTGTAGCAACGTGTTAGATAAGTATTACGTGCTCGAAAGTTGTAGCAATGTGTTAGATACCTGTTACAATGTGTTCGAAAGTTGTAGCAATGTGTTAGATACCTGTTACAATGTGTTCGAAAGTTGTGGCAACGTGTTAGATAAGTATTACAACTTGTAACAACGTTGTAGTTATGTCGTGAGTTTGGCGGGGAAGGCTAAAGAATCAAACGGACGAGAGCGGGTATCGAGTCATGACTCGCTCCTCACAACTCGCTAAGTCTCATATTTAAGTCCTTCGGACCTAACCAGAAACATTCAAACGACGCCAGTCCTCATTTGTCCCAAGTACCGCCCATATTACTGGGAACGGAAATGAAGAGTAGTGGATTAAGTTTGAGGACAGGTTGCCGATTGTTCTCCTGTTTGTAAATGCCTGATTGTTTTTTTCAGTGTCAGTATTTATAATACTAATATTTATCAATAACTGATAAGATTAGGTTGCTAAACTATAGTGTTTAAAGTCTTCATTAATCACGTGTCAAAACAGTCTTCTTCCAACTTTCAGGCAATGTTCTTCTGATACAAATTGAAACAAAGTGTAATTACTTACTACATCAATTCTCTATCTCCGTTGTCAGTGATTACCGCTGTAATCCTCGCTGTATTCTGCACCTTTAACCGACGATAGTAAAGAAATGACCGGAAGATGACAGCTTCGTAAACAACACAATTACGGGTTAATGACGCATTTCTGTTGATACCTTTAACCGGTGGCTGTAACCGGTGGCTGTAACCGGTGGCTGTAACCGGTACCCCTGATTCAACAAGGCGTGGGTGTGTTTACTCTGGTCTTGGATATGCAGGAAGGGGGAGTGTGTGTGGGGCAGGTGATGGGGGTAGGGAGCATTGTGGGGGGGGGGAGGGGGAGGAGGAGGGGGGGGAGGAGGGAGGGGGGGAAGGGAGGGAGGGAGGGGGGAAGGGAGGGAGGGAGGGGGGAAGGGAGGGAGGGAGGGAGGGAAGAGAGAGTGTAGTTAGAGGGAGGGAGGGAGATAGAGGGAAGGAGAGAGATACGGATACAACGGTGGAGAGGAAGATGTGGGAGGGGCAGGCTGGGGGGAGAGACAAAAGGGGTGGAAGACTTAGGGAGGCTAAGGGAGGAAGACTTAGGGAGGCTAAGGGAGGAAGACTTAGGGAGGCGGGGGAGGAAGATTTAGGGAGGCGGGGGCAGTGGTCACCTTTGACCTCAGGGTCAGGCCGCCACTCCCGGCTCGGGTTGAAACAATACTTATCTCATAGTTATTGTTTTAAAAGTTAGTTTGTGAGTGTGTGGAGACTCTGGCCGGGGCCCCCCAGAGCGCGGGGCCCCAAGCGGCTAGGGAGGAGGGGCAGGGGCGTGACACACCAGCAGGGGCGTGACACACCAGCAGGGGGCGTGACACACCAGCAGGGGGCGTGACACACCAGCGGGGGCGTGACACACCAGCGGGGGCGTGACACACACCAGCGGGGGCGTGACACACACCAGCGGGGGCGTGACACACACCAGCAGGGGCGTGACACACACCAGCAGGGGCGTGACACACCAGCAGGTGGCGTGACACACACCGGCAGGTGGCGTGACACACACCGGCAGGGGCGTGACACACACCGGCAGGGGCGTGACACACACCGGCAGGGGCGTGACACACTCCAGCAGGGGCGTGACACACTCCAGCAGGGGCTTGACACTCCAGCAGGGGCGTGACACTCCAGCAGAGGCGTGACACTCCAGCAGAGGCGTGACACTCCAGCAGAGGCGTGACACTCCAGCAGAGGCGTGACACTCCAGCAGAGGCGTGACACTCCAGCAGAGGCGTGACACTCCAGCAGAGGCGTGGCACTCCAGCAGGGGCGTGGCACTCCAGCAGGGGCGTGGCACTCCAGCAGGGGCGTGGCACTCCAGCAGGGGCGTGACACTCCAGCAGGGGCGTGACACACACCAGCGGGGGCGTGACACACACCAGCGGGGGCGTGACACACACCAGCGGGGGCGTGACACACACCAGCGGGGGCGTGACACACACCAGCGGGGGCGTGACACACACCAGCGGGGGCGTGACACACACCAGCGGGGGCGTGACACACACCAGCGGGGGCGTGACACACACCAGCGGGGGCGTGACACACACCAGCGGGGGCGTGACACACACCAGCAGGGGCGTGACACACACCAGCAGGGGCGTGACACACACCAGCAGGGGCGTGACACACACCAGCAGGGGCGTGACACACACCAGCAGGGGCGTGACACACACCAGCAGGGGCGTGACACACACCAGCAGGGGCGTGACACACACCAGCAGGGGCGTGACACACACCAGCAGGGGCGTGACACACACCAGCAGGGGCGTGACACACACTAGCAGGGGGCGTGACACACACTAGCAGGGGGCGTGACACACACCAGCAGGGGGCGTGACACACACCAGCGGGGGCGTGACACACACCAGCGGGGGCGTGACACACACCAGCGGGGGCGTGACACACACCAGCGGGGGCGTGACACACACCAGCGGGGGCGTGACACACACCAGCGGGGGCGTGACACACACCAGCGGGGGCGTGACACACACCAGCGGGGGCGTGACACACACCAGCGGGGGCGTGACACACACCAGCGGGGGCGTGACACACACCAGCGGGGGCGTGACACACACCAGCGGGGGCGTGACACACACCAGCGGGGGCGTGACACACACCAGCGGGGGCGTGACACACACCAGCGGGGGCGTGACACACACCAGCGGGGGCGTGACACACACCAGCGGGGGCGTGACACACACCAGCGGGGGCGTGACACACACCAGCTGGGGCGTGACACACACCAGCTGGGGCGTGACACACACCAGCTGGGGCGTGACACACACCAGCAGGGGCGTGACACACACCAGCAGGGGCGCGACACACACCAGCAGGGGCGCGACACACACCAGCAGGGACGTGACACACACCAGCAGGGGCGTGACACACACCAGCAGGGGCGTGACACACACCAGCAGGGGCGTGACACACACCAGCAGGGGCGTGACACACACCAGCAGGGGCGTGACACACACCAGCAGGGGCGTGACACACACCAGCAGGGGCGTGACACACACCAGCAGGGGCGTGACACACACCAGCAGGGGCGTGACACACACACACCAGCAGGGGCGTGACACACACCAGCAGGGGCGCGACACACCAGCAGGGGCGTGACACACACCAGCAGGGGCGTGACACACACCAGCAGGGGCGTGACACACACCAGCAGGGGCGTGACACACACCAGCAGGGGCGTGACACACACCAGCAGGGGCGTGACACACACCAGCAGGGGCGTGACACACACCAGCAGGGGCGTGACACACACCAGCAGGGACGTGACACACACCAGCAGGGGCGTGACACACACCAGCAGGGGCGTGACACACACCAGCAGGGGCGTGACACACACCAGCAGGGGCGTGACACACACCAGCAGGGGCGTGACACACACCAGCAGGGGCGTGACACACACCAGCAGGGGCGTGACACACACCAGCAGGGGCGTGACACACACCAGCAGGGGCGTGACACACACCAGCAGGGGCGTGACACACACCAGCAGGGGCGTGACACACA
Organism: Procambarus clarkii; assembly: GCF_040958095.1. NCBI lineage: Eukaryota > Metazoa > Arthropoda > Malacostraca > Decapoda > Cambaridae > Procambarus > Procambarus clarkii. Next base: position 1,795,971 of record NC_091201.1, read on the forward strand.
CCAGCAGGGGCGTGACACACACCAGCAGGGGCGTGACACACACCAGCAGGGGCGTGACACACACCAGCAGGGGCGTGACACACACCAGCAGGGGGCGCGACACACCAGCAGGAGGCGTGACACACCAGCAGGGGAGGACATACGCTACAGAAGAGGAGGGAGAGACACTGGTGAGGGGCGCGTCTGGGGGGCGCCAGTAGCGTCAGGTGTGGGTGTTAGGACCACCAGGTGCTGACGCCAGGGAGTCAACACCTTGTAAGTCAGGAAACAAAGATGGCAATCCAACCAAAGAAGGCAAGCAGCATGCAAACGGTACAGGCAACTGAGGTGCATGCAGCAGGCAAGCGGTCGAGGCAGGAGCAGCGGAGAAGCCTATTGCCTGCCCTGCAAACCTGGGTAGCGCGAGGCGTGGTTCAGGGAGTGATGGGTATGCGTGAGGTACAGAGGTACGAGAGAGCGCAAAGGGTCAGCGGCACCTGACAAAAGGGGGGGCGGGAGAGGGGCATCTGGCGCGGCACCTTACTCAGCAGTGGGCGTTGGCTTGGCCCTATTGGATAGATGAGGGAGGGATGAGAATCCAGGGCCAAGCATAAGGGCTGGCTTAGCTGTGTGGGGTGGGCTTAGCGTGGCATGGCCCTCTGTTGAGGGTGCTGGGTCTATAGCGTTGCTCTAGCACTAACAGTTGCGCAGCCCGGAGGGGGGGGGGCGGGGTGAGGTAAGGAGGGGGGGTTGGGGGGAGGCACTAGCGGTGGCTTCAAGTGGGGGTTGGGGGGGAGGGCTTGACACTACCGCTGGCTTGAGTCTGGGTCGGCGCTGGCTTCGCTCTGGAGATGAGAGGAGGGAGTGCCACACTTGCTGTGGTAGACGGGAGAGACAGCCACCACACCCACCAACCACAAACACTCTTCTAAGCAGCAATATTACGCGAGAGGACCGGTTCTCTGGAGAACATAGCAGAGTTCTACCCGTCTTCTCTATGACTTGTCAACCTTTGGGCTAGTTATATCATGAAAGATTGGAGGGGGACATATCTCTGTTGGTGGGTGTGGTGTAGTGTGCTGTTGCTGCTACCCTGGGGCACGTCCACCCCGGGGGTGGTGCTGCCCTGGGGCACGTCCACCCCGGGGGTGGTGCTACCCTGGGGCACGTCCACCCCGGGGGTGGTGCTAGTCTAGGGCACGTCCACCCCGGGGGTGGTGCTGCCCTGGGGCACGTCCACCCCGGGGGTGGTGCTAGTCTAGGGCACGTCCACCCCGGGGGTGGTGCTGCCCTGGGGCACGTCCACCCCGGGGGTGGTGCTAGTCTAGGGCACGTCCACCCCGGGGGTGGTGCTGCCCTGGGGCACGTCCACCCCGGGGGTGGTGCTAGTCTAGGGCACGTCCACCCCGGGGGTGGTGCTGCCCTGGGGCACGTCCACCCCGGGGGTGGTGCTAGTCTAGGGCACGTCCACCCCGGGGGTGGTGCTACCCTGGGGCACGTCCACCCCGGGGGTGGTGCTAACCTGTCGCACGTCCACCCCGGGGGTGGTGCTACCCTGGGGCACGTCCACCCCGGGGGTGGTGCTACCCTGGGGCACGTCCACCCCGGGGGTGGTGCTACCCTGGGGCACGTCCACCCCGGGGGTGGTGCTACCCTGGGGCACGTCCACCCCGGGGGTGGTGCTAGTCTAGGGCACGTCCACCCCGGGGGTGGTGCTAGTCTAGGGCACGTCCACCCCGGGGGTGGTGCTAGTCTAGGGCACGTCCACCCCGGGGGTGGTACTAGCGAGCACAGGATTACTGCCAAACGAGGCTACAAAAGTCCCCCGAAGGAGTAGAGTAGCGGTGGTATGAGTGTGAAGGGTGGGGGGGGGAGGGGCACCACAGGTAATTATGAGTGTCGGCATGAGGTTTGCTGAGCAGACAACTGGCTGCTGGTGTGCGGGTACGCATGCACCCAGGACGCAGAGTGCATCTTACGCTACGCCGCCTCCACGTGTCCAACGTCAAGCCTGACGCAAACTGCGTCCCTCACACACCAAACGTCACAGGGGAGGCGCTCCCCCCCATCCATGACTAAGGGAGTCGGGACGCAGGGAGCAAGGTGGACCACCCCGCCAGGACACACAGGGGGGCACACTCCAGGACACATGGGGAGGGCGTAGGGAGCACTCCACCTCTGGGCGGCACACTCGCCCCGCGCAAGAGGAATCCTGAGCGGAAATGTCTACTGTAACATGAACTATTACAGGAAAAAATCTGTCGTACAGTGCCGCTGTAACGGTTCTAAGGATACATTCAGTAAAAATCAGTGCTCCATTCATTACAAAATAAAGAGAACAGACGAAAAATTGAACGAACAAAGATAAGTATAACAATTTACTGTTAGCAACTGAAGAGATACAAAACAAAATACGATATTCGGCAAATTAGAAAAAAGCAACATGTTAACGGTCGGATGAGTACCGCAGATAAACTATTAATTGAAATAAGAAATATAAAAATGCAGTTAATCGATAATATATATATATATATATATATATATATATATATATATATATATATATATATATATATATATATATTATATATATATATATTATATATATATATTTTATATATATATATATATATATATATATATATATATATATATATATATATATATATATATATATAATGTGGAAAAAAAAATTGTTATTGAAGAACCACTGCTGGAAATACAAAGGGTCAATATTGTCGGGGTCCCACAAGGGGGCCGACAGGCTTAAGGTGAGTAAGAATGAGGTTATGAGAGCTCACATATGAGGACAAGACTCACAACACAGAGAAAGCAGGTTAGATCAACTTTCACTGAAACAAATTATCTCCTATTTACAGCCTGAAAGATAAAACGTAAATATATATATATATATATATTTATATATTTATATATTTATATAGATATATATAAAAATGATAAAATCAGAACTTAATAAGAAAGCCAAGAAAGCATAGTATCCACTGTAAGAATATTGAAGCGAAGCTAATATGGGGGTGGGTATCACTGTACTGCTAATATGGGGATGGGTATCACTGTACTGCTAATATGGGGATGGGTATCACTGTACTGCTAATATGGGGGTGGGTATCACTGTACTGCTAATATGGGGGTGGGTATCACTGTACTGCTAATATGGGGGTGGGTATCACTGTACTGCTAATATGAGGGTGGGTATCACTGTACTGCTAATATGGGGGTGGGTATCACTGTACTGCTAATATGGGGGTGGGTATCACTGTACTGCTAATATGGGGGTGGGTATCACTGTACTGCTAATATGGGGGTGGGTATCACTGTACTGCTAATATGGGGGTGGGTATCACTGTACTGCTAATATGGGGGTGGGTATCACTGTACTGCTAATATGGGGATGGGTATCACTGTACTGCTAATATGGGGGTGGGTATCACTGTACTGCTAATATGGGGGTGGGTATCACTGTACTGCTAATATGGGGATGGGTATCACTGTACTGCTAATATGGGGGTGGGTATCACTGTACTGCTAATATGGGGGTGGGTATCACTGTACTGCTAATATGGGGGTGGGTATCACTGTACTGCTAATATGGGGGTGGGTATCACTGTACTGCTAATATGGGGGTGGGTATCACTGTACTGCTAATATGGGGGGTGGGTATCACTGTACTGCTAATATGGGGGGTGGGTATCACTGTACTGCTAATATGGGGATGGGTATCACTAATGAGGTAAGTCTCATCTTCCCTCACCTCCCCCCCCCCCCCCCTCCTCCTACCTACACTCATACTGAGTTATGAGTAGTTTTACCAGGGGAAAACTAGCAGTTTGAAAGACTTTGTGTGATAGCTCGACACCTGATAATCGCAGTCACATTTCAGCTCCTCTACCAAAGTGTGTCATTTGGTTTCAGTTGCTACATATAATTCTTATAGACTATAAGCTTGAGGGTGCGTGCGTGTGCGTGTGGAGGGGGGGCGGCGTACGGGGGGAGGGGGGGGGGTGATAAAAGCATGAACTAGGGTGAACAATCCAATGTTTGTTTACACTGCTGTGCCTGGAGGAAATTGACCTACAACATAGGCACTTCAGACAGTTTAAATGTGATTATTGGTGCACTAATGTGTGTTTAGTGAAGAGCAGCTAGTAGGTAGGCTACTTTGGAATTCAAATCTAGGGGCACGAGACGCTTTGAATTGAGAAGGGGGGGGAGAAAGGGGGGGAGGGGAGATTAATGGTTCCCTGTATGCATGATGGAGTCCCCCCCTCCCCACCCCCGCCCCCCTCCACTAGGGGGGGTGTCCCTGTGTGTATTCGATGTTGCTTTGCACAATCCTGCCAAGTACTTGTTATCTTGTCTGCTAGCAACACCTGGCTATCGTCTCCTAGCAACACCTGGCTATCGTCTCCTAGCAACACCTGGCTATCGTCTGCTAGCAACACCTGGCTATCGTCTCCTAGCAACACCTGGCTATCGTCTAGCAACACCTGGCTATCGTCTAGCAACACCTGGCTATTGTCTGCAAGCAACACCTGGCTATCGTCTCCTAGCAACACCTGGCTATCGTCTCCTAGCAACACCTGGCTATCGTCTCCTAGCAACACCTGGCTATCGTCTCCTAGCAACACCTGGCTATCGTCTCCTAGCAACACCTGGCTATCGTCTCCTAGCAACACCTGGCTACCGTCTCCTCGCAACACCTGGCTATCGTCTTCTAGACACACATGGCTATCGTCTCCTACACACCTGGCTATCGTCTCCTAGCAACACCTGGCTATCGTCTCCTAGACACACCTGGCTATCGTCACAGACACACCTGGCTATCGTCTCCTAGCAACACCTGGCTATCGTCTCCTAGCAACACCTGGCTATCGTCTCCTAGCAACACCTGGCTATCGTCTCCTAGACACACCTGGCTATCGTCTCCTAGACACACCTGGCTATCGTCTCCTAGACACACCTGGCTATCGTCTAGACACACCTGGCTACCGTCTCCTAGACACACCTGGCTACCGTCTCCTCGCAACACCTGGCTATCGTCTTCTAGACACACATGGCTATCGTCTCCTACACACCTGGCTATCGTCTCCTAGCAACACCTGGCTATCGTCTCCTAGACACACCTGGCTATCGTCACAGACACACCTGGCTATCGTCACAGACACACCTGGCTATCGTCTCCTAGCAACACCTGGCTATCGTCTCCTAGACACACCTGGCTATCGTCTCCTAGACACACCTGGCTATCGTCTCCTAGACACACCTGGCTATCGTCTCCTAGACACACCTGGCTATCGTCTCCTAGACACACCTGGCTATCGTCTCCTAGACACACCTGGCTATCGTCTCCTAGACACACCTGGCTATCGTCTCCTAGACACACCTGGCTATCGTCTCCTAGACACACCTGGCTATCGTCTCCTAGACACACCTGGCTATCGTCTCCTAGACACACCTGGCTATCGTCTCCTAGACACACCTGGCTATCGTCTCCTAGACACACCTGGCTATCGTCTCCTAGCAACACCTGGCTATCGTCTCCTAGCAACACCTGGCTATCGTCTCCTAGCAACACGTGGCTATCGTCTCCTAGCAACACCTGGCTATCGTCTCCTAGCAACACCTGGCTATCGTCTCCTAGCAACACCTGGCTATATATCTTCCCTCAACACCCAACGGGTGTATGGCAAAGCAAGCAAAATTATTTTCTACTAAATACAAATGCTGGAAAAAAAAGCATTGAAGAAAATGAAACATGTATAGAACATGAAAAATAGAACAAGCAATAGTGAAAATTTGTAGAATAATACATTATGAACACGCAAAACAACATTCACTATCCCTAATAATATATATATATATAATGAAGTCAAAGTTTGAAGAGTAGGGGGGAGGAGGTGGAGGGTGCCTCTCTTCCCCCAGCAAGAGGGAGAGGGGGGGGGGAGGGAGGCGGCTTTGGGATTGGAGGGGAGGGAAATCCTACCTCAAGCCGGTCTGTCCGTGGCACCTTCTGGGCCGGCACTACTTGCTGTGGCACCACGGCATTGATGGGGGAGGCCACAGCACCGTCAGTCATACCCATGGCCATCACAGGAGAGGAGGCGATGTAGGGGTTGAAGTTACTCATGGTTGGGATGCCGGCCAAGTATGGCGCAGAGTTGTGCTGTGGACGAGGGAGAGAGAGAGAGGGAGAGAGGGAGAGGTTAACATTCACTTCCTCGAAACGACGTCATTTGCTGCTCTATAAATCATTTGCATCAACAGTCATGAGCTAAAATTGAGGGATCTGTGACGTGGACTGACAGTATAGTTGGGATGTGTCATGTCCCCTCACAGCTCTCAATATATTTATTCTATTTACGACCTAAATTTATACAAACATCAAACAGGGCAAAGTAAGTGTAGGGCAAAGCAACATTCTATACAGGATCTTAACAGGAACTGGCGGAATATCCATACAAAGATTGGGTAAGGCAGGAGAAAGGGCACTGTACAGCAAAGGGTACAGCAGGTGGGTAAGGAGCAGCTGGTGGGTAAGGAGCAGCTGGTGGGTAAGGAGCAGCTGGTGGGTAAGGTGCAGCTGGTGGTAAAAGTGCAGCTGGTGTAGGAGCAGCAGCTGGTGTAAGAACAGGTAGTGGTGTAGAAGCAGCTAGTGTATGAGCAGCAGCTGGTGTAGCAGCAGCTGGTGGTAAAGGTGCAGCTGGTGTAGCAGCAGCTGGTGGTAAAGGTGCAGCTGTTGCACCTTTATGGTGGTGGTGTAGGAACCGCTAAGGTTTCAGAAGAAGTATGGCACCAAGGCTTGCCTGAAATAACCTCCAATTTCATGTGTGTTCCGGCAATATTTCTTATGCTCGCTGGGAGGACGTTGAACAACCGCGGACCTCTGATGTTTATACAGTGTTCTCTGATTGTGCCTATGGCACCTCTGCTCTTCACTGGACCTCTGATGTTTATACAGTGTTCTCTGATTGTGCCTATGGCACCTCTGCTCTTCACTGGTTCTATTCTGCATTTCCTTCCGTGTGTTGTTATTCTACTGTGCAAATTTGGGACCTGGCCCTCCAGTATTTTCCATGTATATATTATTTGATACCTTTCTCGTCTCCTTTCCAGAGAGTACATCTTGAGAGCTTTGAGACGGTCCCAATAGTTTAGATGTTTTATCGTGTCTATGCGTGCCGTATATGTTCTCTGTATTCCCTCTAACTCAGAGATCTCTCCTGCTCTGAAGGGGGAAGTGAGTACTGAGCAGTACTCAAGACGGGACAACACCAGTGATTTAAATAGTATTAACATTGCTGTGGGATCTCTGGATGTGAACGTTCTCATAATCCATCCTATCATTGTCCTGTGTGATACTTTGTCTATACCTAGAGAATGCCTGGAGTGGCTTAGCCAAGCCGGACCCTGGAGTGGCTTAGCCAAGCCGGACCCTGGAGTGGCTTAGCCAAGCCGGACCCCTGGAGTGGCTTAGCCAAGCCGGACCCCTGGAGTGGCTTAGCCAAGCCGGACCCCTGGAGTGGCTTAGCCAAGCCGGACCCCTGGAGTGGCTTAGCCAAGCCGGACCCCTGGAGTGGCTTAGCCAAGCCGGACCCCTGGAGTGGCTTAGCCAAGCCGGACCCCTGGAGTGGCTTAGCCAAGCCGGACCCCTGGAGTGGCTTAGCCAAGCCGGACCCCTGGAGTGGCTTAGCCAAGCCGGACCCCTGGAGTGGCTTAGCCAAGCCGGACCCCTGGAGTGGCTTAGCCAAGCCGGACCCCTGGAGTGGCTTAGCCAAGCCGGACCCCTGGAGTGGCTTAGCCAAGCCGGACCCCTGGAGTGGCTTAGCCAAGCCGGACCCCTGGAGTGGCTTAGCCAAGCCGGACCCCTGGAGTGGCTTAGCCAAGCCAGACCCTGAAGTCGTGTCTTGACCTGATCTGATCTAACAGGCTGCTGCTGGGAGCGCCCCGCAAGCCTACATAGGTCGGCCGACATAATTATCCTTAGATCCTTAACATGCTTTTAAGATTCTCTACGAAGACGTGACTGTGTTTAGCACAGTATGTCCCGTTTTCTTCCTTCCCCCAGGCAGGTGAAGTCGACTTGTCCACGTAATAGAACATCGTATTTTGACGTATACGCCACCTAAGGCCAAAAATCGTCGTATTAGAAAATGGCAGCGGCTGGCGAAGTTGACACACTGTCCCGTTTTCTGTTTTGGGTCCTCTGGTAGGTTAGGATAAGGGGGGCGCTTCAGTACGACAGTTTCTTGACGTTGGGGAACCTTAGGAGGACTGACTGTTATTCTCGGCTCTGTGGGAGACGTTTCCTGTCTAGTTTTCACTGTTTACCACCAAAGGAATTTTTATGGTGATTTTAGTATCTTAAATATGCCGCAGTGACTTCCGCGAGCACAGGATGAACACTCAAGAATTCCCTAGGGGCCAGGATGATGTACACTAAGGGTTCCCTAGGGGCCAGGATGATGTACACTAAGGGTTCCCTAGGGGCCAGGATGATGTACACTAAGGGTTCCCTAGGGGCCAGGATGATGTACACTAAGGGTTCCCTAGGGGCCAGGATGATGTACACTAAGGGTTCCCTAGGGGCCAGGATGATGTACACTAAGAGTTCCCTAGGGGCCCAGGATGATGTACACTAAGGGTTCCCTAGGGGCCAGGATGATGTACACTAAGGGTTCCCTAGGGGCCAGGATGATGTACACTAAGAGTTCCCTAGGGGCCAGGATGATGTACACTAAGGGTTCCCTAGGGGCCAGGATGATGTACACTAAGGGTTCCCTAGGGGCCAGGATGATGTACACTAAGGGTTCCCTAGGGGCCCAGGATGAACTTGAAGTTTGGAACTCTCCAGGGAAGATGATCCCCAAATTTGACTCTAAGAAATAGATTAAGAGCGACAAACATTGTCTCGTAAGACGTGGATACCTTTCTTGTCCCAGTCTTGGTACACAATTACCGACCTCCAGTGTCACCTGCTTCTAAAACTGCTTGCCGTGTGTGTGTGTGTGTGTGTGTGTGTGTGTGTGTGTGTGTGTGTCTGTGTGTGTGTGTGTGTGTGTGTGTGTGTGTGTGTGTCTGTGTGTGTCTGTGTGTGTCTGTGTCTGTCTGTGTGTGTCTGTGTGTGTCTGTGTGTGTGTGTGTGTGTGTGTGTGTCTGTGTGTGTGTGTCTGTGTGTGTCTGTGTGTGTCTGTGTGTGTCTGTGTGTGTCTGTGTGTGTGTGTGTGTGTGTGTGTGTGTCTGTGTGTGTGTGTGTGTGTGTGTGTGTCTGTGTGTGTGTGTCTGTGTGTGTGTGTGTGTGTGTGTGTGTGTCTGTGTGTGTGTGTGTGTGTGTGTGTGTGTGTGTGTGTGTGTGTGTGTGTGTCTGTGTGTGTGTGTGTGTGTGTCTGTGTGTGTCTGTGTGTGTGTGTGTGTGTGTGTGTGTCTGTGTGTGTGTGTGTGTGTCTGTGTGTGTGTGTGTGTGTGTGTGTGTGTGTGTGTGTGTGTGTGTGTCTGTGTGTGTCTGTGTGTGTCTGTGTGTGTGTGTGTCTGTGTGTGTCTGTCTGTGTGTGTCTGTGTCTGTGTGTGTGTCTACTGTACCCACCATCTCGACGGCGCGGACGCCTCTATAATCGAACACAGACTAGGCTTTATCAAACCATTATCTCGGTAATTGTCTTTTGGGTGTAGTGTCATTATCTCCCTAACGACCATTAGGGCCGATGAAGATGAATCACTTACCAGTAATTAATGCCCGGGGGCCGAAACCAACACGAAATGAATTAAAAGAAAAAAAGAAACACTAGAACCCGACGCGTCAATACTGTTTACCATTCACATATAATTATAGTTAAAGCGATCATCAATATAACTCGGGTCACTAAAACCTCAATTGTTCTCCAACATCACCAACAGTGATGGTGATGACATGATATAATTGTTCTCCAACAGTATATCCGTGGACAATATGACAACAGTCTTCCTGTCTGGTCAATACAACCCTCCTTCAGTCCTAGTCTTGCTGTCTGGTCAATACAACCCAGTCTTGCTGTCTGGTCAATACAACCCTCCTTCAGTTTTGCTGTCTGGTCAATACAACCCTCCTTCAGTCTTGCTGTCTGGTCAATACAACCCTCCTTCAGTCTTGCTGTCTGGTCAATACAACCCAGTCTTGCTGTCTGGTCAATACAACCCTCCTTCAGTCTTGCTGTCTGGTCAATACAACCCTCCTTCAGTCTTGCTGTCTGGTCAATACAACCCTCCTTCAGTCTTGCTGTCTGGTCAATACAACCCTCCTTCAGTCTTGCTGTCTGGTCAATACAACCCAGTCTTGCTGTCTGGTCAATACAACCCTCCTTCAGTCTTGTCTGGTCAATACAACCCTCCTTCAGTCTTGCTGTCTGGTCAATACAACCCTCCTTCAGTCTTGCTGTCTGGTCAATACAACCCTCCTTCAGTCTTGCTGTCTGGTAAATACAACCCAGTCTTGCTGTCTGGTCAATACAACCCAGTCTTGCTGTCTGGTCAATACAACCCAGTCTTGCTGTCTGGTCAATACAACCCTCCTTCAGTCTTGTCTGGTCAATACAACCCTCCTTCAGTCTTGTCTGGTCAATACAACCCTCCTTCAGTCTTGCAGTCTGGTCAATACAACCCTCCTTCAGTCTTGCTGTTTGGTCAATACAACCCTCCTTCAGTCTTGCTGTCTGGTCAATATAACCCTCCTTCAGTCTTGTTGTCTGGTCAATATAACCCTCCTTCAGTCTTGCTGTCTGGTCAATATAACCCTCCTTCAGTCTTGTTGTCTGGTCAATATAACCCTCCTTCAGTCTTGTTGTCTGGTCAATATAACCCTTCTTCAGTCTTGCTGTCTGGTCAATATAACCCTCCTTCAGTCTTGTTGTCTGGTCAATACAACCCTTCTTCAGTCTTGCTGTCTGGTCAATACAACCCTCCTTCAGTCTTGCTGTCTGGCCAATACAACCCTCCTTCAGTCTTGCTGTCTGGTCAATACAACCCTCCTTCAGGCCAAGTCTTACTGTCTGGTCAATACAACCCTACTTCAGTCTAGTCTTACTGTCTGGTCAATACAACCCTCCTCCAGTCCGAGTCTTACTGTCTGGTCAATACAACCCTCCTTCAGGCCAAGTCTTACTGTCTGGTCAATACAACCCTCCTTGAGGCCAAGTCTTACTGTCTGGTCAATACAACCCTCCTTCAGTCTTACTGTCTGGTCAATACAACCCTCCTTCAGTCTTACTGTCTGGTCAATACAACCCTCCTTCAGGCCAAGTCTTACTGTCTGGTCAATACAACCCTCCTTCAGTCTTACTGTCTGGTCAATACAACCCTCCTTCAGGCCAAGTCTTACTGTCTGGTCAATACAACCCTCCTTCAGTCTTACTGTCTGGTCAATACAACCCTCCTTCAGGCCAAGTCTTACTGTCTGGTCAATACAACCCTCCTTCAGGCCAAGTCTTACTGTCTGGTCAATACAACCCTCCTTCAGTCTTACTGTCTGGTCAATACAACCCTCCTTCAGGCCAAGTCTTACTGTCTGGTCAATACAACCCTCCTTCAGGCCAAGTCTTACTGTCTGGTCAATACAACCCTCCTTCAGGCCAAGTCTTACTGTCTGGTCAATACAACCCCTCCTTCAAGCCAAGTCTTACTGTCTGGTCAATACAACCCTTCTTCACTCTTACTGTCTGGTCAATACAACCCTTCAGTCTTACTGTCTGGTCAATACAACCCTTCTTCAGTCTTACTGTCTGGTCAATACAACCCTCCTTCAGGCCAAGCCTTACTGTCTGGTCAATACAACCCTCCTTCAGTCTTAGTCTTACTGTCTGGTCAATACAACCCTTCTTCAGTCTTACTGTCTGGTCAATACAACCCTCCTTCAGTCCTAGCCTTACTGTCTGGTCAATACAACCCTCCTTCAGGCCAAGCCTTACTGTCTGGTCAATACAACCCTCCTTCACATTAATTGGTCAGAAAGACTAAGGTCTTAACAGCCATTAAGAGCCGACTCTACATAACCATGTACAATCTACCTAACCATTAACTGCCCACTACTCGACTACTAAACATTGAAAGGCCGCACTACACAGGCATTAATACCGTGGATTACCATTATTTGGTATGGCTGCCCCTGAGTCCGTTGCTCTACCATGGTGCACACAACTGCTGTATTATACAACTGACTTTCCCCTGCACAGCCCACCCCCCTCCCCTCCCCACTACCCCATTATCCATATGGTACCTGGGAACATTAGGGGAGGCCACGAGAGTGTATATATGACTTCTTCACAAATGTGACACCAACGCCGAACTGCACATTCGACGTCACCCTAGCCCCACTGGACCTGGTCGAAGCCATAGGTAGTATGCCCATGCACTCTGCATCAGATCCGGACTCCTGGAATTCTATATTCATAGAGGAATAGACAAAAAAACACTATCATAGGCCCTAAACATCACTTGGAGACGGTGCCTACATTCTGGTGTTATCCTTGAGGTGGTTCCGGGGCTTAGTGTCCCCGCGGCCCGGTCGTAGACCAGGCCTCCTGGTTGCTAGACTGGTCGACGCGGCTGCTCTCAGCCTGACGTATGAGTCACAGCCTGGTTGATCAGGTATCCTTTGGAGGTGCTTATCCAGTTCTCTCTTGAACACTGTGAGGGGTCAGCCAGTTATGCCCCTTATGTGTAGTGGAAGCGTGTTGAACAGTCTCGGGCCTCTGATGTTGATAGTTCTCTCTTGAACACTGTGAAGGGTCGGCCAGTTATGCCCCTTATGTGTAGTGGAAGCGTGTTGAACAGTCTCGGGCCTCTGATGTTGATAGTTCTCTCTTGAACACTGTGAGGGGTCGGCCAGTTATGCCCCTTATGTGTAGTGGAAGCGTGTTGAACAGTCTCGGGCCTCTGATGTTGATAGTTCTCTCTTGAACACTGTGAGGGGTCGGCCAGTTATGTCCCTTATGTGTAGTGGAAGCGTGTTGAACAGTCTCGGGCCTCTGATGTTGATAGTTCTCTCTTGAACACTGTGAGGGGTCGGCCAGTTATGTCCCTTATGTGTAGTGGAAGCGTGTTGAACAGTCTCGGGCCTCTGATGTTGATAGTTCTCTCTCAGAGTACCTGTTGCACCTCTGCTCTTCAACGGGGGTATTCTGCACATCCTGCCATGCCTTCTGGTCTCGTGTGGTGTTATTTCTGTGTGCAGGTTTGGGACCAGTCCCTCTAATATTTTCCACGTGTAAATTATTATGTATATCTCCCGCCTGCGCTCAAGAGAATACAGATTTAGGCTCTTTAGTCGGTCCCAATAGTTTAGATGTTTTACGAAGTGGATTCTAGCAGTAAAGGATCTCTGCACGCTCTCCAGGTCAGCAATTTCTCCAGCTTTGAAAGGGGCTGTCATTGTGCAGCAGTACTCCACTCTAGTGAGCATTAGCGTCTTGAAGAGTATCATCATCGGTATAGCATCTCTAGTGTGAAAAGTTCTTGTTATCCAACCTGTCATTTTTCTTGCAGTTGTGACGGCTACTTTATTGTGTTCTTTAAAGGTAAGTTCTTCCGACATGAGTACACCCAGATCCTTTACATTGCCTTTTCGTTCTATGTTATGATTTGCCTGAGTTTTGTACGTGGTTTCCGGTTTTATGTTTTCATTTTTTTCCGTAGCGCATGAGCTGGAACTTATCTTCGTTAAACACCATATTATTTTCTGTAGCCCATAGAAAGACCTGATCTACATCTGATTGAAGGTATTCGTTTTCTTCGCCTATAGAGGGAACGCCGTTCCCGTTCCAGTCTGCATCTCTTCCTCTTTTATTTTTTTTTCGTAGGGGTATGCGGTTTGAGCTTATTTCTAGAGCCGAGTTTATTTTTCCTTGCACTCGTTCAGGTTTGCATTTCCTCGCTTATTTGCTCTCAGTTAATCTGTTTATTATTACAATTGAATTTGTTGAATTCTCCTGCCCTTGGATTTCGCGACTGCTTATACAGGTCTACTCCCCATGTTTGTCAGAACTCCAGTTAGATTGTGAGTAACAGGTATTTGTAAACCCATAACATTATACAACTTCACAGCCATAATGTACAACACCACCACCACAGCACTGCCACACCACCACAACACTGTACAACCATATTATCAAACACAGTACATTTACATTTCCACAAGTACACCGCTGACCAGATTTCAAAAACATTAAGCTAATCTAAATTCTTACCATATGAGTGCACACACACACACACACACACACACACACACACACACACAAATTCTCTCACACACACACATTCTCACACACACTGGAAGGGAATTTAATTAGTAACAGTTGATTGATTGACAGTAGAGAGGCGGGCCGAAAGAGCAGAGCTCAACCCCCGCAAGCACAACTAGGTGAATATACAGCTCAACTCTAGCCGTCAAACATCTAAAAAAAGAGGGAAGTAATAGGTAACATGGAGGCAATGTACAACAATGTGCGGCTGTACTCAAAAGTTCCCGTTGTGTATTATTGGAATGTTCAATGACACAGCTCAAGGTGAAACAGGCAAATCATTGACCAAACCTAATCTAGGTCTAAATAAGGAATCTTAAGCCTAATATACGGATTCTCTTCAGTATCTGTACTTGGATGGGGTTCTGGGAGTTCTCCGACTTGTGAGAGTTTGGTTCACCTGGCTGTTGCTTGGAGCGGCCCGCAGGCCCACATACCCACCACAACCCGGTTGGTCCAGCGCTCTTTGAAGAATACAATCTAGTTTTCTCTTGAAGATGTCCACGGTTGTTCCGGCAATATTTCTTATGCTCGCTGGGAGGACGTTGAACAACCGCGGACCTCTGATGTTTATACAGTGTTCTCTGATTGTGCCTATGGCACCCCTGCTCTTCACAGGACCTCTGATGTTTATACAGTGTTCTCTGATTGTGCCTATGGCACCTCTGCTCTTCACTGGTTCTATTCTGCATTTTCTTCCATATCGTTCACTCCAGTATGTTGTTATTTTACTGTGCAGATTTGGTACCTGGCCCTCCAGTATTTTCCACGTGTATATTATTTGGTATCTCTCTCGTCTCCTTTCTAGTGAGTACATTTGGAGAGCTTTGAGACGATCCCAATAATTTAGGTGCTTTATCTCGTCTATGCGTGCCGTATATGTTCTCTGTATTCCCTCTATTTCAGCAATCTCTCCTGCTCTGAAGGGGGAAGTGAGTACCGAGCAGTACTCGCATAAATGTACTACACTATTGTTGACCAAACCACACACTAGAAAGTGAAGGGACGACAACATTTCGGTCCGTCCTGGACCATTCTCAAGTCGATTGAGAAGAAGAATACTACACTATTGTCAGCAAAACTTAGACTAGGTTGTCACCTTTTCTCCTACAGCTTTCTACAAAATAGTACATGATTTTTAAGGGTACAACAGTCCATATTTTGTACTGCCATCCATAGTAGCTATATGTACTATGACATAACAGGAAGATTTAAACGACACAAAAGTAGTTATCTTTGACTAACATTAAGAGAACCCGTTGCCGATCTAGTACACAAAGGGTACACGTGTTCGAGCAGCGGCTACGATGATAGTCTCTGGTGACTGATGACCTTTTCTGCCAGCTCAAGGTAGCTCCTTTTCTGTAAAACAAAAGCAGCTGCTGGACAAGTTAAAAGCAGCTCCTTTTGTACAAGCTAAAGCCTCCTTTTGTGTAAACTAAACACCTACCATTGTCTAAACTTTCTGCTGATATCAGTGTTGACGGCAAACAGTTACGTAGAAACTAGCGATTGGTAAACTGTCCAAGCTTCAGCTTCCTGTTGCGTTGCGGCTTAGTTACTGTTGTTCCACAGATAACACCTGTTGTAAAAATTCTCTTAGCAAACGGTTTCAAATACATCGAAGCTAAACGATATCTGTGCCAAAGCTAACGGCTGCTGCTGTGTCAAAGCTGACGTCTGCTGCTGTGTCAAAGCTAACGGCTGCTGCAGAGGTGAAAAGCTAGAGTAATTTAAAAGACAAGGGTACCCCAGTTTACAGTAACTCCACCTAAAGTGGTGGTGATGGTTGTGGTGGTGGTAGTGTTGGTTTTATTGAAGGTAGTGGTAGTGGTGTTGGGAATAAAGAATCAGGGAATATAGAATCAAGGGAAGTGGGTGAAGAATCAATTGATGTGGATGATGAATCTAGGGGTGTGGATGATGAGTCTAGGGGTGTGGATGAGGAATCATAGCGTCTATAAGTTTAAATGAAGTATCACAGGGGGTTGGATGAAGAATTATACGGTGGAATGCCCAATTATAGGGAGTGGATGACTACTCAATTGTGAAAACTAATATATTCAGACGGTGAGGCAGAGTAAGGTTGTGAAACGTTTAGGAAGGTGAGTATAATGCACAAGCACACGAAGGTGAATATAATGCACAAGCACACGAAGGTGAATATAATGCACAAGCACACGAAGGTGAGTATGATGCACAAGCGCGCGAAGGTGAATATAATGCACAAGCACACGAAGGTGAGTATGATGCACAAGCGCACGAAGGTGAATATAATGCACAAGCACACGAAGGTGAGTATGATGCACAAGCACACGAAGGTGAGTATAATGCACAAGCGCGCGAAGGTGAGTATGATGCACAAGCACACGAAGGTGAGTATAATGCACAAGCACACGAAGGTGAATATAATGCACAAGCACACGAAGGTGAGTATGATGCACAAGCGCGCGAAGGTGAGTATAATGCACAAGCACACGAAGGTGAGTATGATGCACAAGCGCGCGAAGGTGAATATAATGCACAAGCACACGAAGGTGAGTATGATGCACAAGCGCGCGAAGGTGAATATAATGCACAAGCACACAAAGGTGAGTATAATGCACAAGCACACGAAGATGAATATAATGCACAAGCACACGAAGGTGAGTATGATGCACAAGCACACGAAGGTGAGTATGATGCACAAGCACACGAAGGTGAGTATGATGCACAAGCGCGCGAAGGTGAGTATAATGCACAAGCACACGAAGGTGAGTATGATGCACAAGCGCGTGAAGGTGAATATAATGCACAAGCACGTGAAGGTGAATATAATGCACAAGCGCGCGAAGGTGAATATAATGCACAAGCACATGAAGGTGAGTATGATGCACAAGCACACGAAGGTGAATATAATGCACAAGCACGCGAAGGTGAATATGATGCACAAGCACGCGAAGGTGAATATGATGCACAAGCACGCGAAGGTGAATGATGCACAAGCACGCGAAGGTGAATATGATGCACAAGCACGCGAAGGTGAATATAATGCACAAGCACGCGAAGGTGAATATGATGCACAAGCACGCGAAGGTGAATATGATGCACAAGCACGCGAAGGTGAATATAATGCACAAGCACGTGAAGGTGAATATAATGCACAAGCACGCGAAGGTGAATATAATGCACAAGCACGTGAAGGTGAATATAATGCACAAGCACGCGAAGGTGAATATAATGCACAAGCACGCGAAGGTGAATATAATGCACAAGCACGCGAAGGTGAATATAATGCACAAGCACGCGAAGGTGAATATAATGCACAAGCACGCGAAGGTGAACATAATGCACAAGCACGCGAAGGTGAACATAATGCACAAGCACGCGAAGGTGAACATAATGCACAAGCACGCGAAGGTGAACATAATGCACAAGCACGCGAAGGTGAATATAATGCACAAGCACGCGAAGGTGAATATAATGCACAAGCACGCGAAGGTGAACATAATGCACAAGCACGCGAAGGTGACTGCGGCCTGACACAGGAAGCAGACTTGGCTCCAGGTAAAGGCGTATCTACACACTAACACAACAGACCTCGCAAACACAAGCGCGTTAGGGAAAATGAAAGCACGACTAAGTACACACGACGGAAGCTGAACACCGGAGGCCCATTCAAGACGATGCTATATATATATATATATAAAAGTCTTGCTTTTATATAATGCAATACTGTATTTATATCAAAGATCTGCCCTGGAAACACAAACCGAAACTGTCTCTATTTTCCGCTTGTTACAACTTGAAATAAAGTTGTTACATCTTGGCTTAACGTGTTTATGACGTATTAGAACGTTGTTACAACTTGCTATATTGGTTGTTATAACTGGTTAGGAGGTGTTAAAACTTGCTCGAACGTTGTACCAACGTCGTAGTTTCGGTGTGTGTTTGGTGGGTGGTCAGTAGAGATGCCGTTAAGGACTACAAAATCTCTACCAGTCTTGAGAGGCTCATCAGGACACACACAAAAGCACTAGGTATGGAGAATGAACACAATATATAACACAAAACAGCAGCACATGAATGAGGAAATGCACAACAGCCCGAAATTGGAAGGATTTTTTTTTTTTTAGACTACTTTAAAGTGATGAGACATTTTGCAAAAAAAAAGCCAAAAGGTTCACATTGGTGTGTTGGTGATTGTTAAAAAAACACTTTTTAAGTATGGGATGATATCCTCGAGATGTCACTTATAGGGTAAGAATGGCAAGTTAATACTGAGTTAAAGCGATGTCTTTATGAGACAAATTAGCGATATTTATGGTGGCTGAGAGATGTGTCGGGGTGAGGTTTAACAGAGATGTGTCATGTGAGGTTCACAGAGATGTGTCGGGGTGAGGTTTAACAGAGATATGTCATGTGAGGTTTAACAGAGAGGTGTAAGGGTGGGGTTTAATACTGAGAGATGTGTCGGGGTGAGGTTTAACAGAGATGAGTCAATATATGCTGTGGTCAGTGATGTGTCAAGCGCTGGCCAGCAGTGTGTGTGCTAGCAAGGTGTGCTAGCAGGGTGTGCTAGCAGGGTGTGCTAGCAAGGTGTGCTAGCAGGGTGTGCTAGCAGGGTGTGCTCAATATAGCGGTCGGGAGCATCGCTCCACATAGCAAGAATGGAGACACGTACTAATGGTACAGAAGCCAAACTCCAAGTAGCTAACAGATGAAGGCGGATATATAACAAAGCTTGTGGCTTCGGCACAACGCTGACTTGCCCGCCGGCGTCAACTTCTGAAAGCCAGCAGCAGCAGAAACAGCAGCAGCAGCAGCAGAAACAGCAACAGCAAGATCTTCATACATGCTTCAGGAGAGTTGTGGTGGAGCGATCTCATACATAAATCAGCGGGTTAGAAGGACAACTTACTGGGAACATAATTGGTACGTTTTCTGGAGTTATTGCGGAGTTGTAAACGTTGTAATGGGCGGACGTTCTCTGTTCCTGGTGCCTACTGTGAGGCGACGGGTGTTGGCAAGGATAATAGTGCTGCTGAATCTGGGGACGGAAACGAACCAACTTCAGATTCTGTACTGCTAAACCTGCTTCTACTCACATTATTACTACACTCCCCCCATGCTCTGGAGCACGGGTGGGGTTGGTGCACGGGTGGGGTTGGTGCACGGGTGGGGTTGGTGCACGGGTGGGGTTGGTACACAGGAATGGTGGGGTTGGTGCACAGGGTGGGGTTGGTACACAGGAATGGTGGGGTTGGTACACGGGTGGGGTTGGTACACGGGTGGGGTGGGTACACAGGAATGGTGGGGTTGGTGCACGGGTGGGGTTGGTGCACGGGTGGGGTTGGTGCACGGGAATGGTGGGGTTGTACACGGGTGGGGTTGGTACACAGGTGGGGTTGGTGCACAGGAATGGTGGGGTTGGTGCACGGGTGGGGTTGGTGCACGGGTGGAGTTGGTGCACGGGTGGAGTTGGTGCACGGGTGGGGTTGGTGCACGGGTGGGGTTGGTACACGGGTGGGGTTGGTACACGGGTGGGGTTGGTACACAGGTGGGGTTGGTGCACAGGAATGGTGGGGTTGGTGCACGGGAATGGTGGGGTTGTACACGGGTGGGGTTGGTGCACGGGTGGGGTTGGTGCACGGGTGGAGTTGGTGCACGGGTGGAGTTGGTGCACGGGTGGAGTTGGTGCACGGGTGGGGTTGGTACACGGGTGGGGTTGGTGCACAGGAATGGTGGGGTTGGTACACGGGTGGGGTTGGTGCACAGGAATAGTGGGGTTGGTGCACGGGTGGGGTTGGTGCACGGGTGGGGTTGGTGCACGGGTGGGGTTGGTACACAGGAATGGTGGGGTTGGTACACGGGTGGGGTTGGTGCACAGGAATGGTGGGGTTGGTGCACGGGTGGGTTGGTGCACAGGAATGGTGGGGTTGGTACACGGGTGGGGTTGGTGCACAGGAATGGTGGGGTTGGTACACGGGTGGGGTTGGTGCACAGGAATGGTGGGGTTGGTACACGGGTAGGGTTGGTACACGGGTGGGGTTGGTACACAGGAATGGTGGGGTTGGTACACGGGTAGGGTTGGTACACGGGTGGGGTTGGTGCACAGGAATGGTGGGGTTGGTACACGGGTAGGGTTGGTACACGGGTGGGGTTGGTACACGGGTGGGGTTGGTGCACAGGAATGGTGGGGTTGGTGCACAGGAATGGTGGGGTTGGTGCACGGGTGGGGTTGGTGCACGGGTGGGGTTGGTGCACAGGTGGGGTTGGTGCACGGGTGAGGTGGGTGCACAGGAATGGTGGGGTTGGTGCACAGGTGGGGTTGGTGCACGGGTGGGGATGGTGCACAGGAATAGTGGGGTTGGTGCACGGGTGAGGTTGGTGCACGGGTGGGGTTGGTGCACAGGAATGGTGGGGTTGGTACACGGGTGGGGTTGGTGCACGGGTGGGGTTGGTACACGGGTGGGGTTGGTGCACGGGTGGGGTTGGTGCACAGGAATAGTGGGGTTGGTACACGGGTGGAGTTGGTGCACGGGTGGGGTTGGTGCACGGGTGGGGTTGGTACACGGGTGGGGTAGGTGCACAGGAATGGTGGGGTTGGTGCACGGGTGGGGTTGGTACACGGGTGGGATTGGTGCACGGGTGGGGTTGGTACACGGGTGGGATTGGTGCACGGGTGGGGTTGGTACACGGGTGGGGTTGGTGCACAGGAATGGTGGGGTTGGTACACGGGTGGGGTTGGTGCACGGGTGGGGTTGGTGCACGGGTGGGGTTGGTGCACGGGTGGGGTTGGTGCACGGGTGGGGTTGGTGCACAGGAATGGTGGGGTTGGTACACGGGTGGGGTTGGTGCACGGGTGGGTTTGGTGCACAGGAATGGTGGGGTTGGTACACGGGTGGGGTTGGTGCACGGGTAGGGTTGGTGCACGGGTGGGGTTGGTGCACGGGTGGGGTTGGTGCACGGGTGGGGTTGGTGCACGGGTGGGGTTGGTGCACAGGAATGGTGGGGTTGGTACACGGGTGGGGTTGGTGCACGGGTGGGTTTGGTGCACAGGAATGGTGGGGTTGGTACACGGGTGGGGTTGGTGCACAGGAATGGTGGGGTTGGTACACGGGTGGGGTTGGTGCACAGGAATGGTGAGGTTGGTGCACAGGAATGGTGAGGTTGGTGCACGGGTGGGGTTGGTGCACGGGTGGGGTTGGTGCACAGGAATGGTGGAGTTGGTGCACAGGAATGGTGGGGTTGGTACACGGGTGGGGTTGGTGCACAGGAATGGTGAGGTTGGTGCACAGGAATGGTGAGGTTGGTGCACGGGTGGGGTTGGTGCACGGGTGGGGTTGGTGCACAGGAATGGTGGGGTTGGTACACGGGTGGGGTTGGTGCACGGGTGGGTTTGGTGCACAGGAATGGTGGGGTTGGTACACGGGTGGGGTTGGTGCACAGGAATGGTGGGGTTGGTACACGGGTGGGGTTGGTACACAGGAATGGTGGGGTTGGTACACGGGTGGGGTTGGTGCACGGGTGGGGTTGGTACACGGGTGGGGTTGGTGCACAAGAATGGTGGGGTTGGTACACGGGTGGGGTTGGTGTACAGGAATGGTGAGGTTGGTGCACGGGTGGGGTTGGTGCACGGTTGGGGTTGGTGCACAGGAATGGTGGGGTTGGTACACGGGTGGGGTTGGTGCACGGGTGGGGTTGGTACACGGGTGGGTTTGGTGCACAGGAATGGTGGGGTTGGTACACGGGCGGGGTTGGTGCACGGGTGGGGTTGGTGCACAGGAGTGGTGGGGTTGGTACACGGGTGGGGTTGGTGCACAGGAATGGTGGGGTTGGTACACGGGTGGGGTTGGTACACGGGTGGGTTTGGTGCACAGGAATGGTGGGGTTGGTACACGGGTGGGGTTGGTGCACAGGAATGGTGGGGTTGGTACACGGGTGGGGTTGGTACACAGGAATGAATGTCTATAGAGGAATAGGATGGTGGGGAAGGTGTAGAAGGAGGAGGTGGGGAAGGTGTACAAGGAGGAGGTGGGGAAGGTGTACAAGGAGGAGGTGGGGAAGGTGTACAAGGAGGAGGTGGGGAAGGTGTACAAGGAGGAGGTGGGGAAGGTGTACAAGGAGGAGGTGGGGAAGGTGTACAAGGAGGAGGTGGGGAAGGTGTACAAGGAGGAGGTGGGGAAGGTGTACAAGGAGGAGGTGGGGAAGGTGTACAAGGAGGAGGTGGGGAAGGTGTACAAGGAGGAGGTGGGGAAGGTGTACAAGGAGGAGGTGGGGAAGGTGTACAAGGAGGAGGTGGGGAAGGTGTACAAGGAGGAGGTGGGGAAGGTGTACAAGGAGGAGGTGGGGAAGGTGTACAAGGAGGAGGTGGGGAAGGTGTACAAGGAGGAGGTGGGGAAGGTGTACAAGGAGGAGGTGGGGAAGGTGTAGAAGGAGGAGGTGGGGAAGGTGTAGAAGGAGGAGGTGGGGAAGGTGTAGAAGGAGGAGGTGGGGAAGGTGTAGAAGGAGGTGGGGAAGGTGTAGAAGGAGGAGGTGGGGAAGGTGTAGAAGGAGGAGGTGGGGAAGGTGTAGAAGGAGGAGGTGGGGAAGGTGTAGAAGGAGGAGGTGGGGAAGGTGTAGAAGGAGGAGGTGGGGAAGGTGTAGAAGGAGGAGGTGGGGAAGGTGTAGAAGGAGGAGGTGGGGAAGGTGTAGAAGGAGGAGGTGGGAAAGGTGTAGAAGGGGGAGGTGGGAAAGGTGTAGAAGGGGGAGGTGGGAAAGGTGTAGAAGGGGGAGGTGGGGAAGGTGTAGAAGGGGGAGGTGGGGAAGGTGTAGAAGGGGGAGGTGGGGAAGGTGTAGAAGGGGGAGGTGGGGAAGGTGTAGAAGGGGGAGGTGGGGAAGGTGTAGAAGGGGGAGGTGGGGAAGGTGTAGAAGGGGGAGGTGGGGAAGGTGTAGAAGGGGGAGGTGGGGAAGGTGTAGAAGGGGGAGGTGGGGAAGGTGTAGAAGGGGGAGGTGGGGAAGGTGTAGAAGGGGGAGGTGGGGAAGGTGTAGAAGGGGGAGGTGGGGAAGGTGTAGAAGGGGGAGGTGGGGAAGGTGTAGAAGGGGGAGGTGGGGAAGGTGTAGAAGGGGGAGGTGGGGAAGGTGTAGAAGGGGGAGGTGGGGAAGATGTAGAAGGGGGAGGTGGGGAAGGTGTAGAAGGGGGAGGTGGGGAAGGTGTAGAAGGGGGAGGTGGGGAAGGTGTAGAAGGGGGAGGTGGGGAAGGTGTAGAAGGGGGAAGTGGGGAAGGTGTAGAAGGGGGAAGTGGGGAAGGTGTAGAAGGGGGAAGTGGGGAAGGTTTAGAAGGGGGAATTGGGGAAGGTGTAGAAGGGGGAATTGGGGAAGGTGTAGAAGGGGGAATTGGGGAAGGTGTAGAAGGGGGAATTGGGGAAGGTGTAGAAGGAGGAGGTGGGGAAGGTGTAGAAGGGTGGTGGGGAAGGTGTAGAAGGGTGGTGGGGAAGGTGTAGAAGGGAGGTGGGGAAGGTGTAGAAGGGGGAGGTGGGGAAGGTGTAGAAGGGGGAATTGGGAAGGTGTAGAAGGGGGATGGGAAAGGTGTAGAAGGGGGACGGGAAAGGTGTAGAAGGGGAGAGTGGGGAAGGTGTAGAAGGGGGGAGTGGGGAAGGTGTAGAAGGGGGGAGTGGGGAAGGTGTAGAAGGGGGGAGTGGGGAAGGTGTAGAAGGGGGGAGTGGGGAAGGTGTAGAAGGGGGGAGTGGGGAAGGTGTAGAAGGGGGGAGTGGGGAAGGTGTAGAAGGGTGATGGGGAAGGTGTAGAAGGGTGATGTGGAAGGTGTAGAAGGGTGATGGGGAAGGTGTAGAAGGGTGATGGGGGAGGTGTAGAAGGGTGGTGGGGAAGGTGTAGAAGGGTGATGGGGAAGGTGTAGAAGGGTGGTGGGGAAGGTGTAGAAGGGTGGTGGGGGAAGGTGTAGAAGGGTGAAGGGGAAGGTGTAGAAGGGTGGTGGGGAAGGTGTAGAAGGGTGGTGGGGAAGGTGTAGAAGGGTGATGGGGAAGGTGTAGAAGGGTGATGGGGAAGGTGTAGAAGGGTGATGGGGAAGGTGTAGAAGGGTGGTGGGGAAGGTGTAGAAGGGTGGTGGGGAAGGTGTAGAAGGGTGGTGGGGAAGGTGTAGAAGGGTGATGGGGAAGGTGTAGAAGGGTGATGGGGAAGGTGTAGAAGGGTGATGGGGAAGGTGTAGAAGGGTGATGGGGAAGGTGTAGAAGGGTGGTGGGGAAGGTGTAGAAGGGTGGTGGGGAAGGTGTAGAAGGGTGGTGGGGAAGGTGTAGAAGGGTGGTGGGGAAGGTGTAGAAGGGTGGTGGGGAAGGTGTAGAAGGGTGATGGGGAAGGTGTAGAAGGGTGGTGGGGAAGGTGTAGAAGGGTGGTGGGGAAGGTGTAGAAGGGTGGTGGGGAAGGTGTAGAAGGGTGATGGGGAAGGTGTAGAAGGGTGATGGGGAAGGTGTAGAAGGGTCATGGGGAAGGTGTAGAAGGGTCATGGGGAAGGTGTAGAAGGGTGGTGGGGAAGGTGTAGAAGGGTGATGGGGAAGGTGTAGAAGGGTCATGGGGAAGGTGTAGAAGGGTCATGGGGAAGGTGTAGAAGGGTGGTGGGGAAGGTGTAGAAGGGTGGTGGGGAAGGTGTAGAAGGGTGATGGGGAAGGTGTAGAAGGGTCATGGGGAAGGTGTAGAAGGGTCATGGGGAAGGTGTAGAAGGGTGGTGGGGGAAGGTGTAGAAGGGTGGTGGGGGAAGGTGTAGAAGGGTGGTGGGGGAAGGTGTAGAAGGGTGGTGGGGAAGGTGTAGAAGGGTGGTGGGGAAGGTGTAGAAGGGTGGTGGGGAAGGTGTAGAAGGGTGATGGGGAAGGTGTAGAAGGGTGGTGGGGAAGGTGTAGAAGGGTGATGGGGAAGGTGTAGAAGGGTGGTGGGGGAAGGTGTAGAAGGGTGGTGGGGAAGGTGTAGAAGGGTGATGGGGAAGGTGTAGAAGGGTGGTGGGGAAGGTGTAGAAGGGTGATGGGGAAGGTGTAGAAGGGTGGTGGGGAAGGTGTAGAAGGGTGATGGGGAAGGTGTAGAAGGGTGGTGGGGAAGGTGTAGAAGGGTGATGGGGAAGGTGTAGAAGGGTGGTGGGGGAAGGTGTAGAAGGGTGGTGGGGAAGGTGTAGAAGGGTGGTGGGGGAAGGTGTAGAAGGGTGGTGGGGAAGGTGTAGAAGGGTGATGGGGAAGGTGTAGAAGGGTGGTGGGGAAGGTGTAGAAGGGTGGTGGGGGAAGGTGTAGAAGGGTGGTGGGGAAGGTGTAGAAGGGTGGTGGGGAAGGTGTAGAAGGGTGGTGGGGAAGGTGCAGAGCTTGTCACACAAATATTGAGGGTAGCTGCTCTACACACAAACAATTGATGACCACAAACAAAGAGACATGACCACAACCAACGGGTCATCACAACACACGAGGTCAACAACTTACACCACTCTCACCTACACAGTATAGTAAGACCCAGGGCAAAAAAATCTACGCTTCTCAAGTCCTCCAGAACCCCTGATGGCCCCTTTTTGAAGCAGGAGGGGCCTTGACCTTCCCCTATCTCCCCCCCCCCAACTCTTATCATTGGCTTGGTTCTCCCCTCCCCCCCTCCCTACACCAGGAAGTGCCACAGCCACTGGCACTATCTGGCCAGCTGATACTAGTAAAACAAATGAGTGGCTCAAGGTAACCCAGAGGTGCATTGTAAGCAGATATGTCCCCCGCCCCCCTTGCTCAAGATACCGGACAAATGGCTCTGTATTCGCACTTTTCTCTTGCTCTTTCCTGCACCAACACACTCAAACGGTCACGCGCACACTCATACTGGTTGATACCTGGTTGATGGGTTTCTGGGAGTTCTTCTACTCCCCCAAGCCCAGCCCGAGGCCAGGCTTGACTTATGAGAGTTTGGTCCACCAGGCTGTTGCTTGGAGCGGCCCGCAGGCCCACATACCCACCACAGCCCGGTTGGTCCGGCACTCCTTGGAGGAAACAATCTAGTTTCCTCTTGAAGATGTCCACGGTTGTTCCGGCAATATTTCTTTTGCTCGCTGGGAGGACGTTGAACAACCGCGAACCTCTGATGTTTATACAGTGTTCTCCGATTGTGCCTATGGCACCTCTGCTCTTCACTGGTTCTATTCTGCATTTTCTTCCATATCGTTCACTCCAGTACGTTGTTATTTTACTGTGTAGATTTGGGACCTGGCCCTCCAGTATTTTCCATGTGTATATTATTTGGTATCTCTCTTGTCTCCTTTCTAGAGAGTACATTTGGAGAGCTCTGAGACGATCCCAATAATTTAGGTGCTTTATCTCGTCTATGCGTGCCGTATATGTTCTCTGTATTCCCTCTATTTCAGCAATCTCTCCTGCACTGAAGGGGGAAGTGAGTACTGAGCAGTACTCAAGACGGGACAGCACAAGTGACTTGAAGATTACAACCATTGTGATGGGATCCCTGGATTTGAAAGTTCTCGTAATCCATCTTATCATTTTTCTGGCTGACGCAATATTTGCTTGGTTATGCTCCCTAAACGTTAGGTCGTCGGACATCATTATTCCCAAATCCTTGACATGCTGTTTTCCTACTATGGGCAAATTCGATTGTGTTTTGTACCCTGTATTATGTTTAAGGTCCTCATTTTTCCCTTACCTGAGTACCTGGAATTTATTACTGTTAAACATCATTTTATTTTCTGCTGCTCAGTCGAAAACTTTATTAATATCTGCTTGAAGTTTTTCAATTTCTTCAGCCGAGGTAATTTTCATGCTGATTTTTGTGTCATCTGCAAAGGATGACACGAAGCTGTGACTTGTATTTTTGTTTATATCTGACATGAGAATAAGGAACAGCAGTGGTGCAAGGACTGTACCTTGAGGTACAGAGGTTTTAACTGCACTTGGACTCGATTTGATATCGTTGACTGTTACTCTGTGTTCTGTTCGACAGGAAATTGAGTATCCAGCGTCCTACTTTACCAGTTATAACATCTGCATTTTGTTTTTCTTCTAATGCCTCAGTGATTTTGTCGTAGTGGTCAAGTAGCTGTGAGAGGCACGATCTTCCCGCTCGAAATCCATGTAGGCCTGGATTGTGGAGGTCATTGGTCTCCATAAATCTAGTCACCTGACTCCTGATCACTCTCTCAAATACTTTTATTATGTGGGACATTAATGTGGGCAGGTGGGACGGACGCACCGAAATTAAACACTCACGCATGCACGCACACGCACACACACACACACACACACACACACACACACACACACACACACACACACACACACACACACACACACACACACATAAAACAAACAAAGATATCCATCACAAGAGTACAGCGTGTTGCCACAAACACAAATGTGAAAGCCCCGTCGTGGTGAGGCATGAGCTACGAGGACCCGCCACACCACCTACAAACTAGCCAACACCTGGAAGGACGGAGCCGATTTAGAACCTTGACAATACACCTAAGTGAGCAAGAGCAGAAGCGCTCTTGGGACCCCGGACACGAAGGCACTACTCCCGTCAACCACATGTAGTTCAAATGAGGAGAGTGGTTGAACAGCCAGGTGTAGGTCATTCAAGCCTGGTCCTAAGCTAAGCTTATGGCCAAGCTTGAGTGATGCCAGCCTGTGTACTCTTCTACACAGGTGAGTACCTGTGTACTCACGAGCACAGGTGAGTACCTGTGTACTCACGAGCACAGGTGAGTACACAGGCCGCCAACCAACCACCCTCTACACACAATAGGTTCTCTTCGAAATTAATCACCGTCACTGGTTTCAACAAGACGAGGCTTACTAACAAGCAGATGATCTAAACAACAACTCTTACCGAGGCCTACATAAGAACTCAACCCACCTTACCTCCCCTACGTCTATGTACACAAATAGTTTTATGCACAGGTAAACAAACGTAGAAATTCATGTCAAATATTGAGTTGCCAGCGGAGGATGGTGTCTGCCGTGAGAATTACGTATCTGTACAAGGAAACTTGAAGTGATGGTTATCGCAGATAGCAGTAAGCGCTCCGTCCAGCTCGATATCCAGCTGTACAGCCGTCAATATGTCACTGTCTTGCTTCGTTATCTTCGCTTTCTGTCCCTACCTCTGGAGGGGTCCTCAGTGGTAACCCACCTCCTCTCTGGTAGGGTTCTCGTACCTGGTTGATGGGGTTCTGGGAGTTCTTCTACTCCCCAAGCCCAGCCCGAGGCCAGGCTTGACTTGTGAGAGTTTGGTCCACCAGGCTGTTGCTTGGAGCGGCCCCGCAGGCCCACATACCCACCACAGCCCGGTTGGTCTGGCACTCCTTGGAAGAAACTATCTAGTTTCTTCTTGAAGATGTCCACGGTTGTTCCGGCAATATTTCTTATGCTCGCTGGGAGGATATTGAACAACCGCGGACCTCTGATGTTTATACAGTGTTCTCTGATTGTGCCTATGGCACCTCTGCTCTTCACTGGTTCTATTCTGCATTTTCTTCCATATCGTTCACTCCAGTACGTTGTTATTTTACTGTGTAAATTTGGTACTTGGCCCTCCAGTATCTTCCACGTGTATCTTATTTGATATCTCTCTCGTCTTCTTTCTAGTGAGTACATTTGGAGAGCTTTGAGACGATCCCAATAATTTAGGTGCTTTATCGAGTCTGTGTGTGCCGTATATATTCTCTGTATTCCCTCTATTTCAGCAATCTCTCCTGCCCTGAAGGGGGAAGTGAGTACTGGGCAGTACTCGAGACGGGACAACACAAGTGACTTGAAGAGTACGACCATTATGATGGGATCCCTGGATTTGAAAGTTCTCGTAATCCATCCGATCATTTTTCTGGCTGACGCAATATTTGCTTGGTTATGCTCCCTAAACGTTAGGTCGTCAGACATCACTATTCCCAAACCATTTACATGCTGTTTTCCTACTATGGGTACATTTGATTGTGTTTTGTACCCTGTATTATGTTTAAGGTCCTCATTTTTACCGTACCTGAGTACCTGGAATTTATCACTGTTAAACATCATGTTATTTTCTGCTGCCCAGTCGAAAACTTTATTAATATCAGCTTGGAGTTTTTCAATGTCTTCAACCGAGGTAATTTTCATACTTATTTTTGTGTCATCTGCAAAGGATGATACGAAGCTCTGACTTGTATTTTTGTCTATATCTGATACGAGAATAAGGAAAAGCAGCGGTGCAAGGACTGTACCCTAAGGTATAGAACGTTTGCCTGCTTGCACGCCTGCCTGCCTGCCTGCCAGCTTACTTGCCTGCCTGCCTAAACCTAAGCCTCTATACTCAACTCGTACAAACGCATTGACAAAATTGCAACTGACCTTATGAGGTATTACTGTCACACCTTAAAGGTGTTTAGGTTTGTTTCCCCCGGAAGACTAGACGACCAGCGCCCGCGGTCACAATTGTCACTCACAGCCAGCGGGAATGTTGAGTGCATTTTATACTCTAATTCAGACTACGAACGTCACAAGCCACACCTCGACCCCACAATCCACACCATGACCCCTACAATCAACTAAATGACCCCACAATCAACACCATGGTTCCCTACAATCCACAATCGTGGATTGTGTGCACGTGTGTCAGCCACAACCGAAGTATGCATCAGCTGTTTTAGAAGTTCCGTCATTACACTGTTTTCACGACAAGTAGTGGGACAGTAGACGGGAGAGGACCCCCTTCCCCGTCACATCCCCTACCACGGGTGTAGAGGCCAGGGACACCCACTACCACGAGTGTAGAGGCCAGGGACACCCACTACCACGGGTGTAGAGGCCAGGGACACTTACTACCACGGGTGTAGAGGCCAGGGACACTCACTAAAACGGGTGTAGAGGCCAGGGACACCCACTACCACGGGTGTAGAGGCCAGGGACACCCACTACCACGGGTGTAGAGGCCAGGGACACCCACTACCACGGGTGTAGAGGCCAGGGACGCCCACTACCACGGGTGTAGAGGCAAGGGACACCCACTACCACGGGTGTAGAGGTCAGGGACACCCACTACCACGGGTGTAGAGGCCAGGGACACCCACTACCACGGGTGTAGAGGCTAGGGACGCCCACTACCACGGGTGTAGAGGCCAGGGACACCCACTACCACGAGTGTAGAGGCCAGGGACACCCACTACCACGGGTGTAGAGGCCAGGGACACTTACTACCACGGGTGTAGAGGCCAGGGACACTCACTACCACGGGTGTAGAGGCCAGGGACACCCACTACCACGGGTGTAGAGGCCAGGGACACCCACTACCACGGGTGTAGAGGCCAGGGACACCCACTACCACGGGTGTAGAGGCCAGGGACACCCACTACCACGGGTGTAGAGGCTAGGGACGCCCACTACCACGGGTGTAGAGGCCAGGGACACCCACTACCACGGGTGTAGAGGCCAGGGACGCCCACTACCACGGGTGTAGAGGCCAGGGACACCCACTACCACGGGTGTAGAGGCTAGGGACGCCCACTACCACGGGTGTAGAGGCCAGGGACACCCACTACCACGGGTGTAGAGGCCAGGGACACCCACTACCACGGGTGTAGAGGCCAGGGACACCCACTACCACGGGTGTAGAGGCCAGGGATACCCACTACCACGGGTGTAGAGGCCAGGGACGCCCACTACCACGGGTGTAGAGGCCAGGGACACCCACTACCACGGGTGTAGAGGTCAGGGACACCCACTACCACGGGTGTAGAGGTCAGGGACACCCACTACCACGGGTGTAGAGGTAAGGGACACCCACTACCACGGGTGTAGAGGCCAGGGACACTCACTACCACGGGTGTAGAGGCCAGGGACACCCACTACCACAGGTGTAGAGGTCAGGGACACCCCATTACACCACCACACACCGTCTATTTGTGTATCGAGTACAACTACTATTGACTAAGTGTCGTACACTTCTGTTGTCCCAGGCCGGGCTCTGAGGAGGTAGAGGAACTCTACCTGTAGAGCCCCTCGACAGGTAAGTTCCAGGTAAGTTACCTGTAATTCAGTGTGTACTCACCTAGTTGTGCTTGCGGGGGTTCCGCTCTGGCTCTTTTGTCCCGCCTCTCAACTGTCAATCAACTGGTGTACAGGTTCCTGAACCTATTGGGCTCTATCATATCTACATTTGAAACTGTGTATGGAGTCAGCCTCCACCACATCACTGCCTAATGCATTCCATCCGTTAACTACTCTGACACTGAAAAAGTTCCTTCTAACGTCTCTGTGGCTCATTTGCGTACTCAAGTCTCCACCTGTGTCCCCTTATTCGCGTACCACTCGTGTTAAATAATCCATCCTTGTCTACCCTCTCAATTCCCCTGGGAATTTTGTATGTGGTGATCATGTCTCCCCTAGCTCTTCTGTCTTCCAGTGTCGTGAGGTGCATTATCCACAGCCTTTCCTCGTAACTCATGCATCTTAGTTCTGGAACTAGCCTAGTGACATACCTCTGAACTTTTTCTAGCTTCGTCTTGTGCTTGACAATGAACGGGCTCCATGCTGAGGATGCATACTCCAGGATTGGTCTTACATATGTGGTGTACAAGATTCTGAATGATTCCTTACACAGGTTCCTGAAGGCTGTTCTGATGTTAGCCAGCCTCGCATATGCCGCAGACGTTATTCTTTTTATGTGGGCTTCAGGAGACAGGTTTGGCGTGATATCAACTCCTAGATCTTTCTCTCTGTCTGTTTCACGAAGGACTTCATCTCCTATTCTGTATCCTGTGTCTGACCTCCTGCTTCCACCGCCTAGTTTCATTACCGTACATTATATACTCGGGTTGAACTTTAGCAACCATTTGTTGGACCATTCCTTCAGTTTGTGTAGGTCATCTTATAGCCTCATACTATCTTCCTCCGTCTTAATCCTCCTCATAATTTTTCCATCATCAGCAAACATTGAGAGGATCTAATCGTATGTCCTCATGAGGTGGTCCACCTCATTGAGGTCCAGCTCATGGAGGACCACCTCATGGAGGACCACTTCATGGAGGTCCACCTCATGGAGGACCACCTCATGTGAAACCCAGACAAGTGTGGTTGGCCCAAAGGTGGAGGCACACTTGGAGGCCCACAGGATGGGTCCCACTACGCTCGGCCCGCCTCATCCAGGACAGGTACTCACCTTGCGGGGTTGAGCTTTGGCTCTCTGGTCCCGCCTCCGAACTGTCAATCAACTGGTTGTGACAGTATTCGTACACACGTGTTCTGAGTCGTGGGGGCCAGCAGCAGCTTACTGGGAAGATGGAACACTTCCCAGGTACAGATGTGAACACACAGGTGGCAGTGAACAGTTGTGAACAGGTGGGAGGGTACAGATGTGAACACACAGGTGGCAGTGAACAGTTGTGAACAGGTGGGAGGGTACAGATGTGAACACACAGGTGGCAGTGAACAGATGGGAACAGGTGGGAGGGTACAGATGTGAACACACAGGTGTTGGGAGGCAGGTGTTGGGGAGGCAGGTGTTGTCACAAGGTCACTGGTGCCCTCGAAAGGTTAAACACATCTACCTTTTGGGAGTAGGAGGGGGGGGGGTGAAAGGACATGAGACAGGTATGGGGTCTATACCTGGAGAGGGTTTCGAGAGTCCTTCTACTCCCCGAGCCCGGCCTGAAGCCAGGCTCGAGAAGTGGGAGATTACTGTCAATCAGGTAGATAAAAGGGGGGGGGGATGGGGGGAGAGGCGAGGGAGGGGGGTAAGGTGACAGGTAGGGAGACACTCCCCCCCCCCTCCACTCAGCTCCCCTAAAAATGGAAGTCACGAGTTACCCAATCCGAGGTCACCTTCACCAACAAATATTTAATGGGTGGGGGTCACCAGCATCTCGTCTGAGGGTCGTCTGCCCCTCACAGCAACCCCCCTCCCCCCCTCATCACCACATACATTGGTCCCCCCCCCCCCACACACCACATACCTGCTTGATGGGGTTCTGGGAGTAGTTCTACTCCCCAAGCCCGGCCGTGACTTATGAAAGTTTGGTCCACCAGGCTGTTGCTTGGAGCGGCCCGCAGGCCCACATACCCACCACAGCCCGGTTGGTCCTGCACTCCTTTGTGAAAACTATCTAGATGTCCACGGTTGTTCCGGCAATATTTCTTATACTCGCTGGGAGGATATTGAACAACCGCGGACCTCTGATGTTTATACAGTGTTCTCTGAGTATGCCTATGGCACCTCTGCTCTTCACTGGTTCTATTCTGCATTTTCTTCCATATCGTTCACTCCAGTACGTTGTTATTTTACTGTGTAGATTAGGGACCTGGCCCTCCAGTATTTTCCACGTGTATATTATTTGGTATCTCTCTCATCTCTTTTCTAGTGAGTACATTTGGAGAGCTTTGATACGATCCCAATAATTTAGGTGCTTTATCGCGTCTATGCGTGCCGTATATGTTCTTTGTATTCCCTCTATTTCAGCAATCTCTCCTGCCCTGAAGGGGAAAGTGAGTACTGAGCAGTACTCGAGACGGGACAACACAAGTGACTTGAAGAGTACAACCATTGTGATGGGATCCCTGGATTTGAAAGTTCTCGTAATCCATCCTATCATTTTTCTGGCTGACGCAATATTTGCTTGGTTATGCTCCCTAAACGTTAGGTCATCAGACATCATTATTCCCAAATTCTTTACATGTTGTTTTCCTACTATGGGCAAATTTGATTGTGTTTTGTGCCCTGTATTTTGTTTAAGGTCCTCATTTTTACCGTACCTGAGTACCTGGAATTTATCAATGTTAAACAATGTTATTTTCTGCTGCCCAGTCGAAAACTTTATTAATATCTGCTTGCAGTTTTTCAATGTCTTCATCAGAGGTAATTTCCATGCTGATTTTTGTGTCATCTGCAAAGGAAGATACGAAGCTGTGACTTGTATTTGAGTCTATATCTGATATGAGAATAAGGAACAGCAGTGGTGCAAGGACTGTACCCTGAGGTACAGAGCTTTTAACTGCACTTGGACTCGATTTTATATGGTTGACCGTTACTCTGTGTTCTGTTCGACAGAAAACTCACTATCCAGCGTCCTACTTTACCAGTTATTCCCATTGAACTCGTTTTTGTGTGCTATCACTCCATGGTCACATTTATCGAATGCCTTTGCAAAGTTTGTGTATACCACATCTGCATTCTGTTTTTCCTCTAATGCCTCAGTGACTTTGTTGTAGTGGTCAAGTAGCTGTGAGAGGCATGATCTTCCCGCTCTTGTAACACCCATGACCTCCCCCCCGTTTAGAGTTCACACCCAGGGAAGCCGTCTTCAAGAGGTCAGCCCAGATGACCTCCGGATTATCTTGTATGTTGATTAAAAAAATTCCTGGGTTAGCCTTAGTCAGCATAGTTTCAAGTATGTAATATTTCATGATACTCTGGTCAAACATTGCAAGGGAATTAGACCCCAGATTCTTATGTGTAAACATCCATGGATCTCCCCCTTTTGGCCAGGTCAGAGGTCAGTCACACACGTAATTAATAACTCCTCTCTTGAAGAGTGTATGGTGAATGTCAAACAAGCTTATTTAAATATTTCTTGAGTGTTTGTACACGTGTGTCCGATCTCTTACATTCTTGGTGGGTAGCAACAGCAGATCTTCCCCCTCCCCCCTGTGGGGGTTGTATATAGAGGTCCTGTAGGGACTTAGTTAAGAA
Organism: Procambarus clarkii; assembly: GCF_040958095.1. Classification (NCBI taxonomy): domain Eukaryota; kingdom Metazoa; phylum Arthropoda; class Malacostraca; order Decapoda; family Cambaridae; genus Procambarus; species Procambarus clarkii. The sequence continues at coordinate 1,830,893 of NC_091201.1, forward strand.
CAGAGTTCCGGACACCGGGGTCCAGAGAGAGCTGTGAAGAACATCTCAGCCAGGGAGAGACAGAGGTCTTAAGGTAATGTGTGTGAGCTCTGAGGTTTTGTTCCATGTCCAAATTTCTTAACTTTTTGCCAGTGTTAGAGTAGGATTTATAAGTGGTGATTGACATAATTTTGGTCTCAATAAACTCATGTTAAATTTCCCGTCTGTGTAAATTGTTGAATCCTCTTAGCCTTTTGGATATAGTGACTGACAACCGTTTTCATAATTAATGACAGTCATAGAAAGTACTCTCCAAGTCAAGCAAAGTTTCTTGCCTCGTTGCTTGATATAGTCTCAATGGTCAAAGGCAGATGGTGGCAGCGTATTTCATCCTGTGTTAGCATTTCCTTGTTGGCAGTGTACTTTTTAGTTCCGGTGTAACCATCATATGTCAGCTCATAACAGTGTTACCAAGTGCAACCGATTGGGAAGTGTTACTCAGGATAAGTAGTGTTTACATTATTAGTTTAGTATCCATTATAGTGGTGTTCCATTATAGTGGTGTTACACTCTAAATCCATGTTAGCCTGGGTTGTGAAGGTCATTGGTCTCCATGAAACTAGTGACCTGATTCCTGATCACTCTCTCAAATACTTTTATTATGTGGGACGTTAGTGCAACTGGTCTATAATTCTTTGCCAATACTTTGCTACCACCCTTGTGTAGAGGGGCAATGTCTGCTACTTTAAGTGCATCTGGTATCTCCCCCGTGTCCAAGCTCTTCCTCCACACTGTAACACCGCTCTATTGTACCACCACTCTATAATGCACCACTATAATGGAACACCACTATAAAGGAACACTAAACTAATAATGTAAACACTACTTATCCTGAGTAACACTTCCCCATCGGTTGCACTTGGTAACACTGTTATGAAACACGGTAATGTGAGCTGACATATGATGGTTACACCGGAACCAAAAGGTACACTGCCAATAAGGAAATGCTACACAGGATGAAATACGCTGCCACCATCTGCCTTTGACCATTGAGACTATATCAAGCAACGAGGCAAGAAACATTGCTTGACTTGGAGAGTACTTTCTATGACTGTCATTAATTATGAAAACGGTTGTCAGCCACTATATCCAAAAGGCTAAGAGGATTCAACAATTGACACAGACGGAAAATTTAACATGAGTTTATTGAGACCAAAATTATGTCAATCACCACTTATAAATCCTACTCTAACACAGGCAAAAAATTTAAGAAATTTGGACATGGAACAAAACCTCAGAGATCACACACATTACCTTAAGACCTGTCTCTCCCTGGCTGAGATGTTCTTCACAGCCCTCTCTGGGCCCCGGTGTCCGGCACTCTGTTCTTCCTAAGACCCTACAGGACCTCTATATACAACCCCCACAGGGGGGAGGGGGAGATCTGCTGTTGCTACCTGCCCCAAGAATGTAAAAGATCGGTCACACGTGCACAAACACTTAAAAAATATATCAATAAGCTTGTTTGACATTCACCATACACTCTTCAAGAGAGGAGTTATTAATTACGTGTGTGACTGACCTCTGACCTGGCCAAAAGGGGGAGATCCAAGGATGTTTACACATAAGAATCTTGAGTCTAATTCCCTTGCATGAAATATTACATACTTGAAACTATGCTGACTAAGACTAACCCAGGAATTTTTTTTAATCAACATAAAAGATAAACCGGAGGTCATCTGGGCTGACCTCTTGGAGAAGGCTTCCCTGGGTGTGAACTCTAAGGGGGGGGGGAGGTCATGGGTGTTACAACACTATACAGAGTGCCTGTGCTAATGGCACTTTGCATTTAATTATAAATATTGAATTCCATGAGTCTGGACCCGGGGCTGAGTGCATGAGCATGTTGTAAATTTCTCCTTCAAAATCTGCCACGCTCGTGTTGATATCAGTTATATTTACAGGGGTTTGGATATCACGCATAAAGAAGTTATCCAGATCTTCCACTTTCATGCTGGTTATCGGAGTGCTAAACATGTCCTCATACTGCTTTTTTTAGGATTTCACTAATTTCTTCGTCATCCTCCATGTATGAACCTTATCTAGTACCAATAGGTCCAATACTGGCAGTGGTTTTTGCTTTTGATTTAGCATTTGTGAAGAAATATTTTAGGTTTTTCTTTATTTCTTGAATTGCTTTCTGTTCTAGTTGCCTTTCTTCAGTCTGATAGGAATGCTTCAGTCTCTGTTCAATTTCTTCAATCTCCCTGTTTAAATTATTCCTTCTTTGTAGGGAAAGTTGTGTCTGCTTAAGCATTTCCGTTAAATTTCTTCTTTTTTTGAAACGTCGTCCGCGTTCTCTTTCTACTTTGGACTGTAGGATTTTCTTGTGTAGGATTTTTATTTCTTAGAACATTTTCCCATTGAATGTTTGTGAGTTCCCTGTTTATTTTCTCCCAGTCTATCCTCTTATTATTAAAATTGAATTTATTGAATAACCCTTCTCGCTTGTTGTTTCTCTTGGGCCTACTACCGTTATTAATGTTAGTTTGTACTTCAATGAGCTTGTGGTCCGAGTACATAGTGTCTGAGACAGTAATGTGTCTGATTAGCTCATCATTGTTCGTGAATATCAGGTCCAGAGTGTTCTCGTTCCTAGTTGGTTCTGTAATCTGCTGACTGAGCGAGAATTTGTCACAATCTCAGTAGTTCTCTGATCTGTGGTTGTTATTTCCAAGTTGATTTCCTGCTATAATGTTATTGTTTACTATTCTCCATTGTAAACTGGGTAGATTGAAGTCTCCAAGGAAGATAATATCTGGTACTGGGTTTGCTTGGTTATCAAGGATATTCTCTATTTTGAAGATCTGCTCGGTGAATTCCTCAACTGTTGCATCTGGCGGTTTGTGTATTAAAATAATAATTAGATTTATATTGTCTACCTTGATTCCAAATACCTCTACCACCTCATTGGTCGAGTTCAGGAGCTTTGTGCATGCCAGTTCCTCTTTAATATACAGACCTACTCCTCCACTTGACCTAATTACTCTGTCACATCTATATAGATTATAATTTGGGATCCAGATTTCACTATCCATGTGGTCTTTTGTGTGGGTTTCTGTAAATCCACCAAATATTGAGTTCGATTCTATAAGAATGGCATTTATGAACTTCAATTTATTTCTTGATTTTGATTTTAGACCTTGTAAGTCTGCAAATATGATTGATTTCCCATATTGCGTGTCACTTGTGGTGGGCTTTGGTAGTTCTCCCTCATCTCCACCCAGGTCCCGGGGGAGTTGTGGTTCGTGGGTGTTGTGTGGTGGAGTACCTGTGTGCTTGTTGATGACTTGTACTCCAGTCTTGTGGGTATCTCACTTCCCCTCCGTCATCCTGCAATGGTTCTATCTGCCTGTTCCTCTCTCTTATATGTTCTACTCTGTTTCTGCCTTCCTCTAAAAAATTTCCAGTGCGCACACCACATAAAATGGTCCTCTACACACCACATACAAATCAGATCACCACAAAAAAATCAGTGAAATCCTAAAAAAGCAGGAGGAGGACATGTTTAGCACTCCGATAAACACCATGAAAGTGGAAGATCCGGACAACTTCTTTATGCCTGATATCCAAATCACTGTAAATATAACTGATATCAACACGAGCGTGGCAGATTTTGAAAGATAAATTGACAACATGCCCATGCACTCGGCCCCGGGTCCAGACTCATGGAATTCAATATTAATAAAGAACTGCAAAGTGCCGGTAGCACAGGCACTCAGTATAGTGTGGAGGAAGAGCTTGGACACGGGGGAGATACCAGATGCACTTAAAGCAGCAGACATAGCCCCTCTACACAAGGGAGGGAGCAAAGCATTGGCAAAGAATTATAGACCAGTTGCCCTAACGTCCCACATAATAAAAGTATTTGAGAAGGTGATCAGTAGTCAGGTCATTAATTTTTGGAAACCAATGACCCTCCACAATCCAGGCCAACATGGATTTAGACCGGGAAGATCATGCCACTCACAGCTACTTGACCATTACGTCAAAATCACAGAGATATTTGAAGAAAAACTTAATGCAGATGTGGTATACACAGACTTTGCAAAGTCATTCGATAAATGTGAACATGGCGTGATAGCGCACAAAATGAGGTCAATGGGAATAACTGGTAAAGTAGGACGCTGGATACTCAGTTTTCTGTCGAACAGAACACAAAGGGTAGCAGTCAATCATATAAAATAGAGTCCAAGCGCAGTTAAAACCTTTGTACCTCAAGGTACAGTTCTTGCACCACTGTTTTTCCTAATTCTTATATCATATGGAGAAAAAATATAAGTCACAGCTTCGTATCATCCTTTGCAGATGACACAAAAATCAGCATGAAAATTACCTCTGTTGAAGACATTGAAAAACTACAAGCAGATATAAAGTTCTCTACTTGGCAGCATACAACAATATGATGTTTAACAGTGATAAATTCCAGGTACTCAGGTACGGTAAGAATGAGACCCTTAAACATAATACAGGGTACAAAACACAATCAAATCTGCCCATAGTAGGAAAACAGCATGTAAAGGATTTGGGAATAATGATGTCTGACGACCTAACGTTTAGGGAGCATAACCAAGCAAATATTGCGACAGCCAGAAAAATGATAGGATGGATTACGAGAACTTTCAAATCCAAGGATCCCATCACAATGGTTGTACTCTTCAAGTCACTTGTGTTGTCCCGTCTTGAGTACTGCTCAGTACTCACTTCCCCCTTTCAGAGTAGGAGAGATTGCTGAAATAGAGGGAATACAGAACATATACGGCACGCATAGACGCGATAAAACACCTAAATTATTGGGATCGTCTCAAAGCTCTCCAAATGTACTCACTAGAAAGGAGACGAGAGAGATATCAAATAATATACACATGGAAAATACTGGAGGGCCAAGTCCCAAATCTACACAGTAAAATAACAACGTACTGGAGGTGAACGATATGGAAGAAAATGCAGAATAGAACCAGTGAAGAGCAGAGGTGCCATAGGCACAATCAGAGAACACTGTATAAACATCAGAGGTCCGCGGTTATTCAACGTCCTCCCAGCGAGCATAAGTAATATTGCCGGAACAACCGAAGACATCTTCAAGAGGAAACAAGATAGTTTTCTTCACGGAGTTCCGGACCAACCGGGCTGTGGTGGATATGTGATCCTGCGGGCCGCCCCAAGCAACAGCCTGGTGAACCAAACTCTCACAGGCCAAGCCTGGATTTGTGACACCCACACCCAGAACCCCATCACGCAGGTGTCAAAGTACAATTGTTCCCCACATACCATGGAGAATGGTCCCATACACATCAATGGCCCCACACACACCACACCTGCTCGTCCTGACACCATATTATGATAGCAGGCGGGCTGTCCGCCTTGCTGACACGATGTTATGATAGCAGGCGGGCTGTCCGCCTCGCTGACACGATGTTATAGTAGGCGAGGTGTCCGCCTACAGAGTGGGCTACACGCGGAAGTGTGGCTGTAGCAGTAGTGCAAAGTGTTCACTTATGCAAAGTGTGCTTGCTAGTGGGTACACAACTTACTCGTGTAGAGGGGGCACCAGCACCCCCTACCCCCCCCTCCTCTCTCGTAGGGCAGGTGCCCATACCCCTATACCCATCTGTCCTCCCAAACCCGTTTCAGCCATGATAATAATAATTAGAAAATCAGCTGGACATGTGAGGCGGCTCGAACTCGCGACCAAAAAGGCACTGGCCAGCCAGCCGCTCACCTTACCTCCGCACCACCATGACTTGTTAAACAAAGTTATACACACCCCCGAGATTATCCAGAACCCACTGGAAGTCTGGAGGCTCGAACTAAAGTCAGTCCAAGTTTGATCTACAACCACAAGCACCCGGGCTGCTCTTCATCGGAAGCCTCCACACCTGCGGAAGCCTCCACACCTGCGGAAGCCTCCACACCTGCGGAAGCCTCCACACCTGCGGAAGCCTCCACACCTGCAGAGGCTTCAATGGAATCCTGGTAATACAAGTCAGGGTGGTATAGTGGTAAGGTGAGCGGCTGGCATAGTCTTGGTCGCAGGTTCGAATCGCCTCAGAGCTCCAATTGCTATTCCACTGATATGTATAGTGTGATTTCCCTGTGAATAATAATAATAATAATAATAATAATAATAATAATAATAATAATAATAATAATAATAATAAGTGAATAATATGCATATTGAAAGGTACTTTTCCCCATAGGAAATACTTGTTCCCAAGGCCAGTCATTGTGTACCGTACACACACCAGGGTACAGGTAGTGTAGGGTACACACGACCGGTATATGTACCCTACACTAAGGGGTGCAGGTACAGTAGGGTACAGACAGTAGGGGGAGCCACTATCCCAGTTAAGGTGTTTCTCACTTGGTACGCTCCACAATGAGCGAAATGAGGACGGTACAGTGTATAATGGTCAAGAAGGATGTACAGTATGGAGGTACACTGTCTGGGGGGTACAGAGTGCGGTCATACTGTATAAGTGGGGTAGGGAGTAGGGGTACATGGGGAGATGTGGTACAACTACTAAGAGAAGGAAAACGGTGCGGAGGTACCCGGTACCATGTAAGGCACGGTGCAGCAGAGCCACACTGTGGTACAGTGCAGTATAATGTTGAGGTACAGAGTAGAGAACAAGGTACAGTGCTATGGTGCATTGTCTAGAAGATAGCATGTGACAATCACTGGGCGTGGAGGGACAGGGGCGGTGTGGAGGCGCAGGAGAGGGGTAGAGGAGGGGGCAAGGAGGGGGCAAGGAGGGGGCAAGGAGGGGGTAATCACAGTCCTCTTGCCTACTATTGTGGGGCGAGTCTGTCTCATCTCGGTAATGGAAGGAGGGTCTTTGAGGGGGCGGGGGGGTGTGGGGGGGGGGGGTTGTAGGTCTCTACACTCCACCAGCCCCCCCCCCGCCCTCTACACCCACCCCAGCCCCGCCCTCTACACCCCACCAGCCCCGCCCCCTACACAACACCAGCCCCGCCCCCTACACCCCACCAGCCCCCGCCCTCTACACCCCACCTGCCCCGCCCCCTACACCACACCAGCCCCGCCCTCTACACCCCACCAGCCCCGCCCTCTACACCCCACCAGCCCCGCCCTCTACACCCCACCAGTCCCGCCCCCTACACCCCACCAGCCCCGCCATCAACACCCCCAGGAGTACTGGACCTCTGGAGTATGGACCTGCCTTACAAAGAGCGTCGCATTTCGCTCGTACGCGTTACCTACGGCCAAGAATGGTCGTACTAGAAAATGGAAACGGCTGGCGTAAGTGACGTACTGTCCCGTTTTCTGTTTTGGGACGGGGGCGGGGGCGTGGCGGGGGCGGGGCTGTCCGGGGTGGGGGCGGGGCTGTCCGGGGTGGGGGCGGGGCTGTCCGGGGTGGGGGCGGGGCGGGGTGGGGGCGGGGCGTGGCGGAGGCGGAGGCAGGGGCGTGGCGGAGGCAGGGGCGTGGCGGAGGCGGGGGCGTGGCGGGGCGGGACCGGGGGCTGGACTGTCCGGGGCGGGTTTGGGGCCCCTAGGTAATGTGGCCAGAGTCCCGCATACACTTGGAGACTTGCCACCGTGAATGACAATACATGCAGAGGTGAAAGAGGGAAGGAGGGAGGGAGGGGGGGAGAGAGAGCCAGAGAGAGAGAGAGAGACAGAGAGAGAGAGAGAGAGAGACAGAGAGAGAGAGAGAGACAGAGAGAGAGAGAGAGAGAGAGAGAGAGAGAGAGAGAGAGAAGAGAGAGAGAGAGAGAGAGAGAGAGAGAGAGAGAGAGAGAGAGAGAGAGAGCCAGAGAGAGAGCCAGAGAGAGAGAGAGCCAGAGAGAGAGAGAGCCAGAGAGAGAGAGAGCCAGAGAGAGAGAGAGAGAGAGAGACGAGAGAGAGAGAGAGCGAGAGAGAGAGAGAGAGAGAGAGAGAGAGAGAGAGAGAGAGAGAGAGAGCCAGAGAGAGAGAGAGCCAGAGAGAGAGAGAGCCAGAGAGAGAGAGAGCCAGAGAGAGAGAGAGCCAGAGAGAGAGAGAGAGAGGAGCCAGAGAGAGAGAGAGCCAGAGAGAGAGAGAGAGAGAGCCAGAGAGAGCCAGAGAGAGAGAGAGAGAGAGCCAGAGAGAGAGAGAGAGAGAGCCAGAGAGAGAGAGCCAGAGAGAGAGAGAGCCAGAGAGAGAGAGAGAGAGAGCCAGAGAGAGAGAGAGAGCCAGAGAGAGAGAGAGAGAGCCAGAGAGAGAGAGAGAGAGAGCCAGAGAGAGAGAGAGCAGAGCCAGAGAGAGAGAGAGCCAGAGAGAGAGAGAGCCAGAGAGAGAGAGAGCCAGAGAGAGAGAGAGAGAGAGAAATCTAACCCACTGGGCCCAGACTTCCCAACCTACGTCAGACAAGGCCACAGTGGTAAACCAGACACAATACTGTCAAACAACCACCTCTTCCTAAACACCCGCATAGAAAGGGGCCCTGTGAGCACAAGCGACCACCTACCAATAGTAATGACGCTATCAACTAACCCCATTCAGAAACCCTCACCACCAAGACTTCAAATACCCAAAACTGACTGGGAAGCGTTCAAAGCAGTGCACAGGAAAATCAGTGTCACAGACTTCAATGGAAAGGAAACATCATGCATAAACACTGAGTTAAATACATGGATTAGCACCATAGAAACATTCATGAACGATAATAAATATAATCTCCAATATTGTCAATCATGTCAAGAAAAATAAGTATAACATTTAGGGGTTTAAAGTTCATGTTCTGTGATAATGAAACACTTGTTTACTGAGAATTATACTCCTGTATATGTAATGTAGTATTGCCTTGTAAGTTGACCAGACCACACACTAGAAATTGAAGGGACGACGACATTTCGGTCCGTCCTGGACCATTCTCAAGTCGATTGTGAATGGTCCAGGGCGGACCGAAACGTCGTCGTCCCTTCAATTTCTAGTGTGTGGTCTGGTCAACATACTTCAGCCACGTTATTGTGACTCATCGCCTGCCTTGTAAAATTGATGTATTATATTTATATTGTATTTTATTAAAGATAAAAAAAGATAAAGAAGATGGTATTATCCAACCTACCAGTGATTGCACTCCATCAATACACATGTATAGTAAATGCAGCTCTTGCATCTGGCCTATTCCCCACATACTTCAAGAATGCCACAATAAGATTAATCCCCAAGCCAGGTGAACCCCCAACCCGAACTGAAAATTACAGGCCAATCTCCCTCCTCGAAGTACCACGTAAAATATTTGAAAAAATAATCACTCAGAGACTTGTGAAGTACATGGAAGAGGAAGGGAAGTACAACACCAGGCAGCATGGGTTTAGAAACCGCAGGGGCCCATACAGCTATAGCCCTGATCTACCAGCATATAGCAGAGGGGCCCATACAGCTATAGCCCTGATCTACCAGCATATAGCCAACGCAGTGTCGAAAAAGATCAGTGTAATATAGTGCTTAGAGACGTTTCGAAAGCCTTGACAAAGTGTGGCACACAGGCCTAAATATAAGATATCTGAACTAGGACTTCCTGAGAGATTTACTGCTACTCTCTACAGCTTTATAGACAACAGAACTGCTAGGCTTAATATCGGCAGCTACTTGGGTGACGTAATAGAACTGAAAAGTGGAGTACCACAAGGAAGCTGTCTCTCTCCCACTCCATTCAACATATACACAGCTGACCTGCCCCAACCCCAACATGGAGAATACATCACATACGCTGACGATGTCACCCAAATAATATGCCAACCGGGACCATCAAAGCCGCTACTAGCCGACAAGACCAAGGCGGCAATTGAACTCATAAACAACTTTGAGAAGCAATGGAAAATTAGCACAAACAAAAGTTTCAGATAATACACATTGTGAAAGAAACCCG